>NW_028170110.1:493889-508889 GCF_963971535.1 Notolepis coatsorum
AGACATTGGACTGGATCAAAGCCAAGAGAAGGTGTTGGAGATGCGGTCGTCCTCACCTAGCCTCTGCCTGTGACCTGAAGAAGCCGTGTCGACTCTGTAAGTCCAAACACCTCTCCGTCCTGCACGAGGTTAACCAGAGGAGTGGGAACGAGCCCACCATCACCTCAACAGCAGAGACTCACTACCTGGATCAGCCAAACGGATACAATCGAGTGCTCCTGAAGATCGTCAGAGTCAACCTGCACTACATGGACAGAGTCTTCAACACCTATGCAGTGCTGGATGATGGCTCAGAGAGAACCATCCTGCTCGCTTCAGCAGCACGCCACCTGGGAATACAGGGTCAGGCGGAAGACTTGACCCTTCGTACTATCCGCCAAGATGTCAATACCCTGTCAGGCTCACGTGTCTCCTTCGCCATCGCCCCAGCATCCAAACCAAGGAAAAGGTTCCCTATTCAAGGTGCCTTCACCGGTGAACAGCTAGGTCTGTCTCAGTACAGCTACCCAGTCACCCAGCTCCAGGAGAAGTATCGCCATCTGCGACGCTTGGCGATTCCACCAATCAGCGGAGCTCAGCCAACCCTCCTGATTGGATCTGATCACGCCAACCTGATCGTACCGATCGAGCCGGTGCATCTGGGCCCCCACGGTGGCCCTACGGCAGTCAAGACTAACCTCGGCTGGACACTCCAAGGTCCACCAAAGTACATGCAGCAACAGCTTCAGACCACACAGTGCTTCTTCACTGCTGCTTCCTCCCCGTCTGCCGAGCTATTCAGCCAAGTTGAACGGCTGTGGCAGCTGGATACACTGCCTTTCAAGAGCGAGAGGTTAGTGAACAGATCCAAACAGGACAAGTACTCAGTGGAGCTGTTGGAGGCCGAGACCACCCGTGTAGAGGTCAACGGAGTGCAGCGGTATGCCACCCCCCTCCTGCGAGTCCAAACCATGCCCAAGCTGCAAGTTTCAAGGGAAGTTGTAATGAAGAACCTGCGGAACACAGAGAAGAGACTAACTCAAGATCCACAGCGTGCACCGATCAAAGTATTTTCCTATGAACTGTAACTTATAAGATGTTCTCAGTGTCAGTTAGCTATCTTTATCTTTATGAAGCACAATAGCTAATTAGCCAACAGCTGCAAAAACAAATGATGTTATAAGACATTGATATCAGGAGCTGTAGCTACTGCTAGCCAGCTAGATAACGTTAGACAATGCCTCATGTATTAAACTAAAGTGAATAGTTGACTGGGTAATTTTGTTTAAACAGTAACGTTAGCTAGGTAGCTAACGTTAGCTCACGGAACAACAATAGCTAGTTAGCCAACACTAGCCAACTACTGCAAAAACGATTGCCAAAATGATGATATCAGACATTGATATCAGGAGCTATCAGTAGCTAGCCAGCTAGATAACGTTAGACAATGCCTCATGTATTAAACTAAAGTGAATAGTTGACTGGGTAATTTTGGACAGTAACGTTAGCTAGTATCACTCGAGGTGCACTCGACTCTTTCCGGAGCATTTGTTGACATGGGTCTGTGAGGGGGAGGAGGGAGGGGCAAGGCGTGCAGCAGCAGCAGCTGTGAGCAAGAGAGACAGCGAGTGAGAACTCCGCTGAGAATTGGATCATGTTTTTCACACGTGTCATCGATCGGTTTTCACGATCGGTGAAAATAAAGCATTATCGGAATTCACCGATCTCATATTTATACTGAATATCGGCTGATACCGATCGCTGGCCGATCGATTGGGGCATCCCTAGTGTTTGGGGGACTGGCTGTTCCAGGGGGGTTCCCATGCCTTTGAGCAACACTGTACTTATTGTACTTATTTTATTCTTAGGTCTGCACTTTCTACATTGCACTACTTTTATTGTCTTTTATACCTATTATTTTCTCTGCACTTTATGCATTGCTTTTATTCTGTCAACTGTATGCAAATGTTATGCCTATGTTCATTTTATGCTATTTGCTGTGAAGCACTTTGAGCTGCAATCCATGTATGAAAGGTGCTATATAAAACAATTTATAAAGTTATGTAACAGGATCACATGGGCAGATTTCCAGACACTAGGAAATCTTCCTGTTGAGATAGAAAGATAAAAAATATGTGTCAATTGCTCTGTAATTGAAGGAGCAGCCAGTTATAGAAAAAAACATTTCAAATGATCCTCACCAGTAGAGGGGATCTATGGATTGGAGAGTGTCTAATACTTCATCGTATGAAAAGAGACTAAAGGAGAATTGAGGGGTGTGATCCACGGAACTCACACATCAGTGTTTATATCAACATTAAGATCAACAGGAAGAAGTCTGATATATTCTCTACAGGTTCCCAGCAACTACAAAGTGTTTATTTGCAATTAAATGCAAGACAAATTTAGTTTTGGCTGGAAATAACATAATTGTCAACACTAAGATGAGTGGGTAGTGAATTAGAGGTCTTATTATTTTTTTGTATCTACTTTTTTCTCCTCCTTTTTCTGTATTTTTCACCCATCCCAATTTAGTCGTTATGCCAATTCCCCCCTCCCCTTCCTGGTCGTTGTGCACATTTTCCCCCCACTTGCCCCCCACTTGCCGGTCTAGGGAGGGTTGATAGATACTATCACATGTCCCCTCCGATACATGTGGAGTCAGCCAGCAGCTTCTTTTTACCCGACAGCGAGGACTCTCACTGGGGAAGTGTAACGTGTGGGAGGATCACACTACCTCCCCCAGTTCCCTCCCTCGCTGTGCAGGCGCCCTGACCGACCTGTAGGAGTCGCTGTTTACAACGACCAGGATACACCCCACCGGCTTCCCACCCGCTGACACTGCCAATTGTATCAGTATGGACGACCGACCAAGCCGGAGGTACCGCTGACAGCCGGATTCGATACCAGTGTCTCTTGCGGTGGTAGGCAGACGCTTAGTCCGCTGCGCTACCCGGCCGCCCTGAGGTCTTATGTTTCTTAAGTTAACTGCCTTCCAAAACTGAGCCAGGTTTGCATAGGAACTTGTAATTAAATCTAAATAGTAATCTGATTTTGACTTTCTCATAGCTGTGGTCTGTTTCTGAGCTGTTTGAAGACAAGCCAGTGTTGTGGATCAGCTGAGCGTCCAGCACCTGACCAGTGTTGTGGATCACCTGAGCGTCCAGCACGTGACCAGTGTTGTGGATCACCTGAGCGTCCAGCACCTGACCAGTGTTGTGGATCAGCTGAGCGTCCAGCACCTGACCAGTGTTGTGGATCACCTGAGCGTCCAGCACGTGACCAGTGTTGTGGATCACCTGAGCGTCCAGCACCTGACCAGTGCTGTGGATCACCTGAGCGTCCAGCACCTGACCAGTGTTGTGGATCACCTGAGCGTCCAGCACCTGACCAGTGTTGTGGATCACCTGAGCGTCCAGCACCTGACCAGTGTTGTGGATCACCTGAGCGTCCAGCACGTGACCAGTGTTGTGGATCACCTGAGCGTCCAGCACCTGACCAGTGTTGTGGATCACCTGAGCGTCCAGCACGTGACCAGTGTTGTGGATCACCTGAGCGTCCAGCACCTGACCAGTGTTGTGGATCACCTGAGCGTCCAGCACGTGACCAGTGTTGTGGATCACCTGAGCGTCCAGCACGTGACCAGTGTTGTGGATCACCTGAGCGTCCAGCACGTGACCAGGCCTTATTCCTGCCATTAAGCAGAGTTGACAATTCATGCGAGAACCACGGTGCTATTCTACCTTTTTTTTTTTTTAAACTTTGACCAGTCAGCTGGTTCTTTTTAGCGTTTATCGCTTTTTTCTGGTCAAGCATGACCGACAGAAACAGGTTGAATGGGATATAGATCGGGGAAAGACACTCTGAGAAAATACGGCGAGTCCGGGAGTCGAACTCGCGTACCCCAGATCCGTGACGCGCACGGTTGTCCCCGACGCCGAAATGGCGCCGAGATACGCGGTGAGCTACTGGAGCTCCCTTGCTATTCTACCTTTAAGTCTCTTGAGAGGAGCATGTTTATTGATCAGAGAAATAAGAGTATTTGTGAAGAGGTCAAGGGTCACTTGAACAATGGCGGACTCTGCCATGAAGAGGATGTTGCTATGCATAATCATTCATGAAAACTTGTTCATTTAAACATTTTAAATTCCTTTTCATGACCGTATTTGACCTAGTTTTTTTTACATTTTCGTACTGCTCACACATGCAGTAGGACAGTGATCACTATTACCCAGTCCTAGATCAAAAACACCAGTGGCCACAATTGTGTCAGTTCTATTGGAAAATACAAGATCAATTAGTGTGGATTTTGAAAAGTCTTTCAAGTACATTACAAATACATTTTATAATAAAAACAAATGTGTTTGCTTGATTGCGTGATCAAGGGTTAATATTCATGTAGTCACTCAATTATCTGCTCATCAGTAGATAATCTATATCTATATCAAAGACACTGAACACAACATAAATACAGAATTATGTCTGGATAAATACTAAGACTGTCCTCGACTCAACAAATTCTTACTCGATAAAGTCATAGGACTTGACGACTAACCCCTAAATAGTCATAGGACTTGACAACTAACCTATAAATAGTAATCTACTCTATCTAACTGTTCTGTCTCTATATATCTGCTGTATCTAGCTGTTCTGTATCTACATATCAGTATCTAACTGTTGCTGTTTCTATGTCGAGTAGATTTGACGTTATATTTTAATGTTTCATCCTTTCTCTACTCTATCCAGAGTGGAAAAGATTCAGGAGAGGCAGGTTCATTTTCCTCAAGTATTTTTTGTCTTTATTGAGTTATTTTATGTTACAGAGACGTAAAAGAAAAGCAAGATGAAATAGGATTAAAATGTAACTGTATATAATGTGCCGTAGGATGCAAACCTGGCATCTTCAAAAAGTCACTTTTCAGGAATGAATTACAATGTATTTTCAGGGTACATACAGTAATGTAGGCAGGTCCAGGAATCAAACCTGTGACCTCAGGCTGGTGAAGAGCCCATGCTACCACCTTGCCAAGAGGGATATCACTGTGAAACTCACTGAGCACATGAAGGAACAATATTCTGTCCCACAGTGTTGTTGTGGTGCAGACTGGCTGCTTGGTGCAGTTACAACTATTATTATTATTATTATTATTATTATTATTATTATTATTATTATTATTATTATTATTATTATTATTATTATTATTATTATTATTATTATTATTATTATTATTATTATTATTATTATTATTATTATTATTATTATTATTATTATTATTATTATTATTATTATTATTATTATTATTATTATTATTATTATTATTATTATTATTATTATTATTATTATTATTATTATTATTATTATTATTATTATTATTATTATTATTATTATTATTATTATTATTATTATTAATTATTAAACTATTATTACTACAACTGTTATTCACCTCAACAATGATTCTGTTTAGTGAATATTGACCTCTTGGAACAACAAGGTGGAACATGTGTCACTTCCCTAACCCAATACAAATATAGCATTTATCAACAAAGTATTTACCACACGCTTATTCTGAAAAGTCATGGATAGATGCATCTCAATACCGTCTGAAAAGTCTTGGATAGATTAATTTCCATACCGTCTGAAAAGTCATGGATAGATTAATCCCCATACCGTCTGAAAAGTCATGGATAGATTAATCTCCATACCGTCTGAAAAGTCATGGATAGATTCATCTCCATACAGTCTAAAAAGTCAAGGATAGATTCATCTCCATACAGTCTGAACTTCACTTGGACATTTCGAAGACCCTTCAGAGCAGATTAGTGGGAACTAGAGGGGAAATTAATGTAGAACGCATTTTTAGAGTGGATACACTTTTGTTAGGAGTGTTGAATTGACAGACGTGAATTTGCCTCCTCGGACCCTTGACACGGTGCACTATCATGACACAGCAGAGATAAGGCTCAAAATGGGAACACGCCAACACGCAAATAAACACCATCATCACTACATAATACAAATAAACATCATCTAAAGAGAGAACCATGTCTCATTAAGGTTAATAAAGCCGTTATTCTGCACTTATTAACAGTTAACTTTGTTTTTTGCAGCTACTGGATGTAAAGCAAGAACAATGCCTTATTAAGGACATCTTCTTTTATGCAACAGTGGAGTCTGTTCTCCTGTATGGCAGTGAATGCTGGACCCTGAAGCCCACCCTGCAGAAGTCCCTGGATGGGTGCTACACCAGAATGCTGCGTGTGGTGTAAAATGTAATATGTTACAATTGCACTATTTCTTTTTTGTTGATGTGATTAGTAATGTTTTATGATGGAAACTAAAAACTAGAAATCAAATGTTTTTTAAAGAGCTGTTCAAACGTGTGTTTGTGTGCTTCACATTGTATTTATATGTAATTTCCTATTCAACATGAAGTGCTCCTTCCAGATGGGGGAGCTGTGGAAAACATAGTTAACTGTTAATAAGTGCAAAATAAATAATGTATTAACCTTAATAAGACATGGTTGTCACTTTAGATCCAGTAGTCCCAGTGTTCATAAGTACATAGTTAACTGCTAATAAATGAAGAACATTTAAAACATTTAAATCTTAATAATAAAGCAATAAAAAAGCTTAGCAAAGGTTAACAATGTCAGAATAGTAAGTAGTTAGTAAGACTCAATACATTTGTTTGTAATGCTATTATACAATATATATAAGAAATCATAAGGATTTTATTAATGTTCTTAAGCAGTCTAAATTGTGACCGAGCCCAGCAGTTTGTGGCACAAGTCTCCCTCTGTCATTTTTCAGGTATTTACAGATTATGAAAGTACAGAATGTAAGCTTTCAAATGGTGTGTCATATAATGAAATCTGAAAATATCTGAAGAATAGCATGCTTATTTGAATCTAGTTAAACTTCAAGTCTCACAGAGCAACAGAGAAAATCCAATCTAAAGTTTGGCTGCATTTTTAACACCTTGGCAGTCAGGTACGAGGTGTCACAAACTGCCTTTTTTAAACAAAGATATACTATTTAGAGATACTATAACTGTTACAGTAGCTGTTACAGTAAATATGTTCTTATACATTCAAACTGTGATAATATGGAAAGAAATTACCCCCATTTAAAACATTTAATAAATTTGCTCTCGATCTGACTTCCAGACATGAGTCTCTTACCGCTGGGCTCGGTCACAATTGTTAACATGTAATTCTTTTGTGCCATTTTCTTGTAATCTAACAATAATAACTGTGTTTAGGATGCTATTACTAACACTTATATAGTCTTATTAACACATAATAATACATATTAATCTAATCTATTTGTTTTTATAAAACATGTAATATTATTAAACATTATTAACTTAATTAATCAAACAATATACTGTTGACATTTCAATGTCGCTGCCTCAGGTTGCCTGGATTTGTCTGGCGTCTCCAACCATGCAGCATATATATTTTTTTATCCACTTTTTCTCTTTATTTTCTATTTTTCTCCCATCCCAATTTCGTATTGCCAATTCTCCCCTCCCCTGTCTTGAACGTTGCTGGACTATGCCTCCCACTGGTCGGCTGTAGTGAGGATAGAAGCCTTGCATCACGTGTCCCCTCCGGTACACAAGGAGGCAGCCTGTCGCATCTTTTCACCAGACAGCGCGGACTCTCAGTGGCGAGGAGTAACGTGTGGGAGGCTCACGCTGCCCCCGATACTTCCTGTCTCTGCTGTACAGGCGTCACCCAACCGACCTGTAGGAGTCCCTGTCCACAACGTCCAATCCCCACCCATCGACTTTCCACCCGCTACCTCTGCCAATTGAGATAGTATGACGACTGGCCCAAGCCGCAGGCAATGCTGACTCTGGGTGTCGAGACCGGAGTCTCTTGCACTGGTGACGAGCGCAATCTCCGCTACGCCACCCAGCCGCCCTCCATGCAGCATTTGATAGTAAAATACCATTAAGACTAAGACTGAACTACAAAAGACTATATGAAACTAATCTAGACTAGGACTGAACTAAACAAGTATTTTTTAAATTGATTTATCTTTTTTTTAAGATTTTATTTATAGCGTTTTCAGCTTTTTTCTGGTCAACGCAGGACCTTTTGGCCACGCAGGACCGACAGAGGAGAGAGGGTGAAGCGGGAGGAGAAGAGGGGAGGACATGCGGCACATGGCCACCGGGTCGGGGAATCGAGCCCGGGGCGACCGCTTCGTGACTCAGCGCGCTATGTGGTGTGCTACTGGAGCGCCCCTGTTTTTTTAAACTAGTAAAGGAGATCACCTGAATAACACAGTATCAAAGGGAACATTTCTGGGAACATTCTGTCAAAGCCTTAAGTGAAGTGGAGTCCAGTGTTTAATCTGGATGTGAACTAAGCTCCTTGGAGATCCTATTCTGAGCTCCTCTTCATCATAAGACCACCCTACTCTGAGCTCCTCTTCATCATAAAACCACCCTATTCTGAGCTGAGCTCCTCTTCATCATAAAACCATCCTATTCTGAGCTACTCTTCATCATAAAACCATCCTACTCTGAGCCATGAGTTAATCTTCATCATAAAACCATCCTACTCTGAGCTCCTCTGCTGCCAGTGGTGACCTCAGGAAGCTCCAGGTGGTCCAGAACAGGGCTTAAAGTTGAAAATAGATAGTCTTTTAAATACACTTGTGCTGTTCAAGTCGGTCATGAGCAGTAAAACTCCTGTTTTTATACATAAACAGATTGTTTTTAGTAATACTGTGCATGATCATTTTACTGTAATCTTAAATTGTATTTAACACTGTAAAGTAGTTTTGTTTTGTTTTTTTGTTTTCTGTTTCTTTGCTCACATGTAATTTTTGCTATCTTATTTGTTAGTTACAGTATGCATTGTATGCATTGTGTGTTGAGTACTGACATTTAATCATTTTGTTTTGCAACAATAATTGTTTTTGTATGTTTTTGTGTGTGGACCCCAGGAAGACTAGCTGGTTGCTATGGCACCAGCTAATGGGGATCCTTAATCAAATCAAATCAAATAAAAAAATTCTTCATCATAAAACCACCCTACCCTGAGCTCCTCTTCATCATAAAACCATCCTACTCTAAGCTCCTCTTCATCATAAAACCATCCTACTCTTAGCCCTGAGCTCCTCTTCATCATAAAACCACCCTACCCTGAGCTCCTCTTCATCATAAAACCATCCTACTCTAAGCTCCTCTTCATCATAAAACCATCCTACTCTTAGCCCTGAGCTCCTCTTCATCATAAAACCATCCTACTCTGAGCTCCTCTTCATCATAAAACCATCCTACTCTGAGCTCCTCTTCATCATAAAACCATCCTACTCTGAGCTCCTCTTCATCATAAAACCACCCTACTCTGAGCTCTGAGCTCCTCTTCATCATAAAACCACCCTACTCTGAGCTCCTATTCATCATAAAACCACCCTACTCTGAGCTCTGAGCTCCTCTTCATCATAAAACCATCCTACTCTGAGCTCCTCTTCATCATAAAACCATCCTACTCTGAGCTCCTCTTCATCATAAAACCATCCTACTCTGAGCTCCTCTTCATCATAAAACCATCCTACTCTGAGCTCCTCTTCATCATAAAACCATCCTACTCTGAGCTCCTCTTCATCATAAAACCATCCTACTCTGAGCCATGAGCTCCTGCCTCTTCTCCAGGTCTGGCTTCAGCACTGGGACCAGGCAGGTTGCAGTAATCACGTCGGGCTTCAGCACTGGGACCAGGCAGGTTGTAGTAATCACGTCGGGCTTCAGCACTGGGACCAGGCAGGTTGCAGTAATCACGTCGGGCTTCAGCACTGGGACCAGGCAGGTTGCAGTAATCAGGTCTGGCTTCAGCACTGGGACCAGGCAGGTTGCAGTAATCACGTCGGGCTTCAGCACTGGGACCAGGCAGGTTGCAGTAATCAGGCCTGGCTTCAGCACTGGGACCAGGCAGGTTGTAGTAATCAGGCCTGGCTTCAGCACTGGGACCAGGCAGGTTGTAGTAATCAGGCCTGGCTTCAGCACTGGGACCAGGCAGGCTGTAGTAATCAGGTCTGGCTTCAGCACTGGGACCAGGCAGGTTGTAGTAATCAGGTCTGGCTTCAGCTCTGGGACCAGGCAGGCTGTAGTAATGCACCTCCTTCTTCTCCTCTCTTCTCAGGATTTTCCTCATGCGAGCCTGGAGAGACATAGCAGCAACAACTCTCACTAACTGGACTACAGCTCTCTCTGCATGAAGAAACAGACAGTAGGATGACATCATATGACATAGTATAAAGATATGTTCAGTACCTTGTAGTAGAAATAGATGGCAGTGTAGGCCAGCCCTACAACCAGCACCACAACAACATGTCTGATGATCAAAGCTGGCACAGGAGAGTCTGCAACACAAACATGTTGATATGACAACATGCACAACATCACAGCAGATCACATCACATCACAGCTGATCACAGCACAAAGCACTCTCATTAAAGACATGGTTAACCCTACAAGGTGCACCCGCAGTAGCACAGTCCTGACTGAATGTTTTCTACTATGTTCTCATTCTGTGCTGCAGTGAGCGCTCAGTCAGAAGTTGCTGTGTTACTTATATACTGTTTCAGTTTCAGTTTAGACTGTATTTGAACAGGGACAGCACACTAATTAATGAACATTACTGTAAATGTGTGAGACAGTGTTCGCCAAAGATCATTTTCAACTGTTGTCCCGGGGCCTGGTGTTAAAAAGCTGCTAAAAAAGAAAGCATAATATATATGGCATGCAAACAGTTAATTAAGAACAGGTTAAAAACACATGTAAAATATGTACAGCAGACATGTACAGACAATGTACAAACAATGATAAGACGTATTAGGTACACACGATCATACATGTAGGCAAGCAAGCAGACAGGGTTAGGGTTCTGAAGGGCTGTTGTGTTCACATGTGTAATCATTTCTTAACCATGTTTTGAGATTGTGCTTGAATGATCTGTGTTTCAATATTGCGAATGTAAATTGGAATGGAGTTCCAGGTCTTGGCAGCTCTCACGGAGAGGGCTGACTGGCTAAATGTGCTTTTCCTTAGTGGAACAGCCAAGTCACCCGGTACAACAGTTCTGGTGAACCTGCTGCTGGGAGTGAAAACATCTGAACGTGGGGGTGTGGCTAGACCATGGAGGTGGGGCTAGACCATGGAGGTGTGGCTAGACCATGGAGGTGGGGCTAGACCATGGAGGTGGGGCTAGACCATGGAGGTGGGGCTAGACCATGGAGGTGGGGCTATACCATGGAGGTGGGGCTAGACCATGGAGGTGGGGCTAGACCATGGAGGTGGGGCTAGACCATGGAGGTGGGGCTATACCATGGAGGTGGGGCTAGACCATGGAGGTGGGGCTAGACCATGGAGGTGTGGCTAGACCATGGGGGTGGGGCTAGACCATGGAGGTGGGGCTAGACCATGGGGGTGGGGCTAGACCATGGAGGTGGGGCTAGATCATGGAGGTGGGGCTAGACCATGGAGGTGGGGCTATACCATGGAGGTGGGGCTAGACCATGGAGGTGGGGCTAGACCATGGAGGTGGGGCTAGACCATGGATGATTTTAAAGACCAGACTGGCATTAGTTAACGTCATGATGTTGTCCCAGCTCAAGAGGGCATGCTTATCCAGGATATTGCAGTGGTGGTGATGGATAGGCTTCTGATCCAGAACCTTCAGAGCCTGTTTGTACACAGATTGAATGGGTGCTAGAGTTGTTTTGCAGGCCTGGGTCCAGCTGGTAATACAGTATGTAAGGTGCGACATGATGATGGCATTGAAGTACAGTGTTGCTGCTTCAATGTTCAGACAGTTTCTGATGTATCTGAAGTTGGATAGATTTAATTTGACTGTTCGCGTGACCTTTTTGACCTGTCTTTTAAATGTAAGGTTGCAATCTAGGATGATTCCAAGATATTTACATTCGGTCACCACATGGAGCTTCTCTCCAGCAACCAAAACATCTGGATCAGGTGTATTAGATGATCTTTTTTTGAAGAACATACAGATGGTCTTCTCTGCATTCAGGTGGAGGCAACAGTGAGCCATTGAACTACCTGGATCATAGTTGTGTTAAGTACTTAAGTACACCATTTGACTACAAAACACTTGGATAGTGACAGATTGATGATTGTGTGTTATGTCCATGTGACACACAACCAATCAATCAGATTTCACACAGTGCGCTGTATATTGCCTAGTTAAATGAAGCCCTGCTTTTTAGTAAATCAAGTTACTTGAGTTTCTGGAGGAATCGTTTCAGCCCTAGTGGCAAAAGATGCACACTACAATAAAACAGGTTTTACACAAAATGACGCAGACAAGAACAGAACAGGACCCTACCCAGACCCAACTACACTAATTACGCTATCATTTGGAGCCGGCCCGTCTCGGGTAATAGGATCCGAGTGGACCTGTGACGCCCTCTAGTATGGAATGGCAGAATAACATTTCTAAAGTGAACTGCTCCTTTAACTATTTTAAAACAACAGTTCAGTCAGGTTACCTATGACAGAGAGAGAGATGAGCTCGCTCTCTGAGGAGAAGGTATGATTGAAAACATAGACGTGGTAAACACAGCTGTAGTTCCCTTGGTGGGTGTGGTCTGCAGTAAACAGGAAGTCGGCAGTGTGATTGACAGCTGGCAGGGTGTGGTTCAGGGTGGTGTTGGAGCCGGTGAAGTTGTGGGCAGTGTGATTGACAGCTGGCAGGGTGTGGTTCAGGGTGGTGTTGGAGCCGGTGAAGTTGTGGGCAGTGTGATTGACAGCTGGCAGGGTGTGGTTCAGGGTGGTGTTGGAGCCGGTGAAGTTGTGGGCAGTGTGATTGACAGCTGGCAGGGTGTGGTTCAGGGTGGTGTTGGAGCCGGTGAAGCGGAGCTGGAAGAATCCTCCTGGGTACTGTGACTGGATGGAGCAGCTGATGGTGAAGTTGTAACCTTTGAGCTGCTTTTCAGAGACTGTGTAGTCAGAGAGGGAGATGATTGGCTGATGATACAGCAGATCTGTAAACATGGAGACAGAGAGGGAGATGATTGGCTGAAACAGCAGATCTGTAAACATGGAGGCAGAGACAGAGATGATTGGTTGATTGATTGGCAGATCTGTAAACATCCAATTACCACTGTTTAAACAAGCTAACCACCAGTACTAAACTAGTAGTAATAGTAATATAGTAATAGTATATACTACAATTCCAGGAGAAGTGGTATGAAGACTATACTTGGCTCCATTACAGCCCCTCCGTAAAAGGGGTCCTTTGTTTCTTCTGTTATTATTATAGACGTTTATTTCAGGGACAACGTACAAATAAAAACATTATTCTCCGAAGAGAAAAGATGCAATGCACTAGATTGTAGCTTTTGCTATTTTACATCTTCAGTCCCTTGTACATACAATATAAAACAATACAATAAAAACACACAATGTAAAACAAATAACAATACAATAAATACATACAATGTAAAACAATACAATAAAAACGTACAATGTAGAACAATACAATAAAAACATGCAATAACATAGTAAAAGAAGACTTTTCTTCTCATCATGCACCCCCCCCCCCCCCCTTAAGGGTACCCTACTAAAAATGGGAACAGGGTTGACTAGCTAGCAACTGTCCTTTCAGGTGAGCTTTGAAGGTGACAATTGAGCTGCACCTCCTCATCTCTTCTGGCAGACTATTCTCAGTGGAACTGTCCAAACACAGTGTAGTGGAACGGTTTAACGCAATCAAGTGCTGACACTGTTCTTGTAGCTCTGAGTTTGTACGAATGTGTACAAAGTCGCACGATGAAGGAGGTGCCAAACCGTTAATGATGCTGTAGACCATACATGAGTCTGTAGTTGTCTGAGGTGTTGTAGACCATACATGAGTCTGTAGTTGTTAAGGTGTTGTAGACCATACATGAGTCTGTAGTTGTCTAAGGTGTTGTAGACCATACATGAGTCTGTAGTTGTCTGAGGTGTTGTAGACCATACATGAGTCTGTAGTTGTCTAATGTGTTGTAGACCATACATGAGTCTGTAGATGTCTAATGTGTTGTAGACCATACATGAGTCTGTAGTTGTCTAAGGTGTTGTAGACCATACATGAGTCTGTAGTTGTCTAAGGTGTTGTAGACCATACATGAGTCTGTAGTTGTTAAGGTGTTGTAGACCATACATGAGTCTGTAGTTGTCTGAGGTGTTGTAGACCATACATGAGTCTGTAGTTGTCTAAGGTGTTGTAGACCATACATGAGTCTGTAGTTGTTAAGGTGTTGTAGACCATACATGAGTCTGTAGTTGTCTAAGGTGTTGTAGACCATACATGAGTCTGTAGTTGTCTAAGGTGTTGTAGACCATACATGAGTCTGTAGTTGTTAAGGTGTTGTAGACCATACATGAGTCTGTAGTTGTCTGAGGTGTTGTAGACCATACATGAGTCTGTAGTTGTCTAAGGTGTTGTAGACCATACATGAGTCTGTAGTTGTCTAAGGTGTTGTAGACCATACATGAGTCTGTAGTTGTTAAGGTGTTGTAGACCATACATGAGTCTGTAGTTGTTAAGGTGTTGTAGACCATACATGAGTCTGTAGTTGTTAAGGTGTTGTAGACCATACATGAGTCTGTAGTTGCCTAAGGTGTTGTAGACCATACATGAGTCTGTAGTTGTCTAATGTGTTGTAGACCATACATGAGTCTGTAGTTGTCTAATGTGTTGTAGACCATACATGAGTCTGTAGTTGTCTGAGGTGTTGTAGACCATACATGAGTCTGTAGTTGTCTAATGTGTTGTAGACCATACATGAGTCTGTAGTTGTCTAAGGTGTTGTAGACCATACATGAGTCTGTAGTTGTCTAAGGTGTTGTAGACCATACATGAGTCTGTAGTTGTCTGAGGTGTTGTAGACCATACATGAGTCTGTAGTTGTTAAGGTGTTGTAGACCATACATGAGTCTGTAGTTGTCTGAGGTGTTGTAGACCATACATGAGTCTGTAGTTATCTAAGGTGTTGTAGAC
>NW_028170110.1:513889-624215 GCF_963971535.1 Notolepis coatsorum
CAGACCAATGCAATTTGAAATATTATTATAGAATATAGAATAGCAGGCTTATAAATTACCTTATTATAGCCAATTCGCAACTTTATATATATATATACAATACATATATTATCTTTCAAATGACCAAGTTCAATTTGGATTTAGTATCACCAGGCGTGCATAAGAACAGATAATGAAATCTACTGTAATCTACTGTACTTTTTTATTTTGATCAGGGTGCAACCGTTTTGAAACAATTTCAAATCTAATTGTTGCTGCATGCTAAAAATAGGCAAGAGAAACTAACTGCACTGTCAATATGTCAATAACGTTAAGTGTTTATTATCCCGAATAATAAGAGATATAATTTTTTGTATATATGTGTCAAAACTGTGAAATCTCATAATTCAGCTACAGTGGGGAGTCCATTTGTGTGTATGTGTAGTGTGACTGCCAGACAAATGCCAATCCTAAGCTCTGGGAGGAGTAGTATTGTGAAAAAGTGGTGGAATAATAATAAAGAAGAATAGATACAATAGATGACAAGAGTGTGTGACCTTGTAACAAGCGTTACTTTATGAAGAAGAGGTCAAGGTGCTGTTAAATTATGTGTGGGCCCAATATGTTAAGATATGCTAATGTCAGCATATATGGGTCACTTGACCTTTAAGATCCCAGGTGTGGGTGTGGTTAGGGGCGGCCCTAATCCTCAGGGGGCATGGGTGGGTGTGGTTAGGGGCGGTCCTAGCCATCAGGGGGTCAGGTGTGGGCGTGGTTAGGGGCGGTCCTAACCCTTGGGGTCAGGTGTGGGTGTGATTAGGGGCAGTCCTAACCATCAGGGGGCATGTGTGGGTGTGGTTAGGGGCGGTCCTAACCATCAGGGGGTCAGGTGTGGGTGTGGTTAGGGGCGGTCCTAACCATCAGGGGGTCAGGTGTGGGTGTGGTTAGGGACAGTCCTAACCATCAGGGGGTCAGGTGTGGGTGTAGTTAGGGGTTGTCCTAACGCCAGGGGGGCATTGTGGGTGTGGTTAGGGGTGGTCCTAACCCCCAGGGGGACATGTGTGGGTGTGGTTAGGGGCGGTCCTGCTGATATTGTGAGAGGAAGGAGGGATCAGGCCTCCTAATATATTCTCCAAAACCAAGGACAGTTCAGCTGCAGTCGGTGTTTCCCAGTGGATTACTTTAGTTCTTTTCCTTTTGAAGATGTGGATCAACCCAGGACTGATCTCCTTCTGGACACTCAAAGGGTGGAGTGTGGTTGGACCCTACTGGCTCTAAAGAGCAGGGCTGCATGGTCATGTATGTTGGTGCTAATGGACTGTAATGCGGACTGTTCTTATTGGTTTGATATGATTTTGTTGTACAGTATGTTGCTATGTGACGCCCCACTTAGTTTGCTCCTCTTTTTGTGGAATACAACACTTTGAATTTAACACTGTTCCAGTACTCTCATTCTTTATTGCTGACAGGTTTGTTTATTATTTCAAGCGTGTTACAAGCTAAGTCACCTAATAAATTAACAATGCAGATGTAAACCACTGACAAAAATGTGTTTAGAGTTACCTGAGCAGATCACCTCCAGGCTGGAAGAGGAATTATAAGACTCCACTGGTCCTCTACACTCCCTCAGTGCAGACTCAGAGCCAGAACAGTCAGTGTGAAACCTCCATACAGGTTGTTCAGAACCAACCCTCCATTCTGTTGAAACAGCAAAGCCACATTCCAGCTGTCTGCACACTACAGCTGCTGCCTTCATGGTCCATGATTGTCTCCACCAGTCCTTGTGCGGTCCTACAGGTCTCCAGACTCCCTGGTGCTTGGTCTCCAGTCTCCCAGCACAGCGGCTGCCTCCGTCCACCAACCTCACATCATCAGGTTCTGCACAGAAACAAGAGAGAAACGTGTAAGGCATGTTTATCTGTAATTAAAAATTTTGGCTCCTAAATACTAATACAACTGAGATGATAATTGTTGGCCTCCTAGACTGCAGTGTATGTTTAAGGACACCTCCCTGAAATGTGAGAATTGTCTTATTTCACAGAAGCTCCACCATTAAAAACCTCTGCATGTTTTTCATCATTCTCTCTCATTTGATTGTCACGTCAAAGATATGACCAGAATTGCCTTCTTTCATCTTCGTAATATTTAAAACATCTGATCTCTATTAACCCTTGTATGGTGTTTGCATTTATGTTACTCTGGTGGATCGGCAACATTATTGGGATTTTAAAACAATAAATCCAAAAAGAAATTGTAAAAATTATGACATATGTTAACTTTATCTCAATTACAAGCAATTTAAACGGCATATACTGCATGGTTAATGTTTCCCATTTACCTCTGCTAGATCACAATTATGAATAAAAGTGATATGTTTTTAACTTTTTTTGTGATAAAATGTGATGTCAGTCAAAAGAAAATCCATGATAATCGAGACATTAATTTAATAAATCATGTTTATCTTGAAAAATATGAATGAAATAAGGTGGAAGCAGACAGTGAAGGAACACAGTGAACCTTTTTGTTACATTTCTACCATGTTTGCTTGTTTTCATCAACAATTTCCACAGTCTGGGGTCTAGTTACACCACATATGTAAGATAGATATGTAGGGGTGCACAGTGTGTTCTTTTATATGTTCTTCACAGAAAACGAGACAAGGCCAATGACCAATACTAGGGGTGGAACGGTACACATTCGAACCGTACACTGTTCGGTTCGACCTCCACGGTTCGGGGCATGTGTGTATTGTTTGGTTCAGGGGATGCACAAAAATGTCTTTTTCTTCATTTGGCACAGAGAGGTGAAGCGCCAGCTGATGGCTGCAGCAGCAGGTGCTGAATGAACTATGAAATAGTTGTGGTTATGATATTACCTACAAACTAACCACCACAGAATTAACCACATCATCACTTATGAAAATAGTTGTGGTTATGATATTCTAAACTTTATTTATACCATTTTCAGCTTTTTTGCGGCCACGCAGGACCGAGAGAGAGGGAGAACGGGAGGAGAGGTAGGGAAGACATGCTGCAAATGGTCATTGGGACTGGGAAACGAACCCGGGACGACCGCTTCGCGACTCAGCGAGCTATGTGGTGTGCTACTGGAGCGCCCGTGTGGTTATGATATTACCTACAAACTAACGACCACAGACTTACATTACAAAGCATCACACCTCTGTGCTGCAATGCCAGGTAGTCCCATTCACACAGACGCTGGGGCAAACCAACCCTGGGAATTTCAATATTAACATTTACATTTTATCATTTAGACGAATTTAGACGAATCAGAGGCCGCGCTCCGTGACGCGTTCGAGGATACAGACTGGGACATGTTTAAAGGAAGCGCCAGTGACGTCAGCGAGTACGCTGATACCGTTGTGAGCTACATAACAACAGTGGTAGACAGCATTGTCCTCACAAAGAAGGCGCGGGTTTTCCCAAACCAGAAACCTTGGGTGGACAGCACTATAAGAACAGCCCTAAACTCACGCACCACGGCTTATAACCTGGGCAGAGAGTCAGGAAATATGGAAGAGTACAAGGCTTCAGTCTACACTCTGCGCAAGGCTGTTAAACTTGCTAAGAGGACATATGCTGAGAAACTGGAGACACAAATGGCACAAAACGACACAAGAGGCTTGTGGAGGGGACTGAAGACAATAACTGACTACAAAGTCAGCGCCCCCTCAATGGGGAGCCACGACGCCTCTCTCGCGGACAAACTCAACTCCTTCTACGCTCGGTTCGGTGTAGACAGTGTCGCCGCTAGCCCTCTGGCTAGTGACGTCACTGGCGCACCGGCTGTTGTGGAGGGGGGGGGGGCAACCGCGGGGGGGCGGGGGCGCTCTCTCGTTGTCGGAACACAGTGTGAGAAGAGCATTTATGCAGGTGAACACCAGGAAGGCTGCAGGCCCAGATGGTATAACAGGACGCATACTTAAGTCCTGTGCAAACCAGCTTGCCCCGGTGTTCACCGCCATATTCAATCAATCCCTGGCGGAGTCAGTAGTCCCTGCCTGCTTCAAGATGTCTACCATCATCCCTGTACCGAAGAAACCCTCCCCAACATGTCCAAATGATTACAGACCGGTGGCACTCACCTCTGTGGTCATGAAATGTTTCGAGAGGCTGGTCAAGGACCACATTTGTGCCTCTCTCCCCAGTGATATGGACCCTATGCAATGTGCATACAGGACAAACAGGTCCACTGATGACGCGGTCTCCCAGGTACTGCACAGCACTCTCTCCCACCTTGACCGTCAGAAGGGGGGCTATGTGAGACTGTTGTTCATTGACTACAGCTCAGCGTTCAACACCATAGTCCCCACCAGACTGGTGGACAAGCTGATCGAGCTAGGCCTGAGCTCCGCCCTGAGCGCCTGGGTACTGGACTTTCTGAGTGAAAGACCCCAGGCGGTCAGGGTGGGGGGTCAGACCTCCAACACCATCACCCTGAGCATCGGGTCCCCCCAGGGCTGTGTTCTAAGCCCCCTGCTGTACTCACTCTACACACACGATTGTGTGGCCAAGTTCAGCTCCAACTCCATAGTGAAGTTCGCCGACGACACGGTGGTGGTGGGGCTGATCTCGGACAACGACGAGAAGGCCTACCGAGAGGAGGTTGAGGTACTGGAACGTTGGTGCCAGGACAACAGCCTGCTCCTGAACATTGGTAAAACCAAGGAGCTGATCGTGGATTATAGGAGAGGACAGCAGGAGACACACACACCACTGATGATTAACGGGGCTACCGTGGACAGGGTGAGCAGCTTCAAGTACCTGGGGGTCCACATCTCAGAGGACCTGACATGGTCAACACACATAGACACAGTAGTAAAGAAAGCGAAGCAGCGCCTCTACCACCTGAGACAGTTAAGGAAGTTCAGAGTATCGGGGAAGATACTCCAGTCCTTCTACTCAGGAGCTGTAGAGAGCATCTTGACCGGAAACATCACTGCCTGGTATGGGAACAGCACGGCACAGGACAAGAAGGCCCTACAGAGAGTGGTGCGCTCAGCCGAGCGTACCACGTGTATTGCGCTACCTCCCCTGCAGGCTCTATACAACAAGAGGTGCAAATCCAGAGCCTGCAGGATAATGAAAGACCCCCACCACCCCAATAACAGCCTGTTCCAGCTGCTGAGGTCAGGCAGACGCCTGCGAACCCCAGCTACTAGAACGGAGAGGCTTAGGCTAAGCTTCTTCCCCCAGGCCATCAGAGCCTTGAACAATGAACATTGAGAGACACAGAAACTGAACTATCCACACACAAGCACACACAAGCACATACACGACACGCACGCTGAGCACGCTCACACACTAGCAGCCACTTTAACACTCATGCCGCACACACGCACACTTATGGCCAGAGGAAAGGCCACTTTAAAGTAGTATAACATCAGGAACAGTGTATTGCACTACTAAAGCTACCTAGCATGTCCTATATGCTCTGTAAATACTAATGTACAGATACCGAGATGGCACACCATGTACCTGTTTATTGCACTGTTATTGGATTCTATTAATATGTTGTACCACTGTATTTTTATTGGATTCTATTATATGTTGTACCACTGTATTGCACATCGTCGCGGGCAAGACCAGCCGCATTTCATTGTATACCTGTATGCCGTGACAATTAAAACTCTTGACTTGACTTGACTTAGCGGACGCTTTTATCCAAAGCGACATACACATTTTGTACAACAAGACAGCAGGAAGGGTACAACTCTATCAGCTATAGGTTAGTATATTAGGACAAGTGCATGACAGTAAGGTTAGTTAGGGTTAGAGATTATTTTATTTTTCATTTCAGATAATGATTGAAGAAGTGCGTCTTTAGTCGACGCCGAAAGATTGGGCGGGTTTCGGCTGTCCTAACTGTGGTGGGAAGTTTGTTCCACCATTGTGGGGCAAGGACCGAGAATAGGCGACTTCTCTTTGATGACCCTCCCAGAGCTCGGATAGGAGTAGGTCTGAGGCACCCAGAAGATGCAGAGTGTAGGGGTCTTGAGGGTGTGTAGTTAGAGACTATTGACCGGAGGTAGGCGGGAGCCATACCCTTCGCTGCAGGCCGAGATCCGCTCAGAGACGTGGATGGGGAAGGAAAGAGAGGAAGAGTTGAGTATCATTGGCATAGCAATGATACGAGAAGGCATGAGACGTGATAATGTTACCCAGAAATTTAGTGTAGAGGGAGAGGAGAAGGGGTCCAAGGGCCGAGCCCTGGGGGACACCCGTCCGCACGGGGCGGGTGGCAGACAGGGTCCCTCTCCATGACACTTGGTAGGAGCGACGCGAGGAGGATCTGATGGTTGACTGTGTCGAAGGCTATACCTGGTGCCGGCATAATGCTGCATCAACTTTCACCCCCCATTCCGAGTTCATACCTCAAATACTCAATATTAAATCAGCTTGATTGGGACATACCTATATTTCTTTTTATTCAAAAAATTAAATAAGGTTTTGAATATAGTCAGTAAATAAATAAATGAAAAGACTATACCAGTTATATCATTATTAAAAGTGTAAATCATAATTAAACCAATGAGTAATTCATAATGTTTTCCATACCTGAGCAGGTGAGGCCAACAGTCTTGCCAGGTGAGCTGGTGTTTCTATCTGAGTCTGAGGTGACACAGTCCATGATATCGGACTCGTTGCCTTTACACTGGAGTTCTTTGGTCCCGATTGGAGCCTCTCCTTCTCCATAGAGCGCCCCCTGGGGGGCTGAAGGAGCCCCACAGCCAAGCTGCCTACAAACCACCTCTGCATCCTGCTTGTCAAAGTCAGCTTCAGATAGTGACCTCCACGCCTGATCAGACTTCATCTCCACTCTGCCTGAACACAGACCAGATCCATTCACAAGCCTCACAGACTCTGTACACACACACACACACACACACACACACACACACACACACACACACACACACACACACACACACACACACACACACACACACACACACACACACACACACACACACACACACACACAGTCAGAGAGAGAAAAAAAGAGTCAGAAACAGAGAGTGAGAGCAGAGCATGTCTGCAGAGTGTAGTACCAAATGGATACATTGAGGAATAAAAAAAAGGAATTAAAAACAGACTAGACACAGCGGATCAATTTAGCTGCTTTACATATTGAGCGTCATTATGTCAAATGTCCTATGTCACTGGTAATACCAGTGTTGTCATGAGTTTATTAGTCATGGGAAATTTCACATAACCGCGGCAACCTTAGCACGGTCTCATTATTCTGACAAATCCACACGCAGGCTAATGCATTGTCAGCAATTCACATCAGCCATCTGGTGTCATACAACGGAAGGTTATGTATATAACCTAGTTCTATGAGTTAAATGGTGCGCTCAGCACCTGTTCTGCACTGTACTTCACTTCGTGCACGAGCACTGAATAAAAAAATTCCACCATGTACCTTTACATCCCAACATCCGTCTGACCACACCCCCTTCTGATTACCTTCATAAGCAGGTGTGTGGTCACCTACTCGCCTCCTTCCCAAACTTTCACCACAAGGCGAGATCAAGGGCCGCAGCGGCGTCCAGGTGCTGAGCGCACCATTTAACTCATAGAACTAGGTTATATACATAACCTTCCGTTCTATGATGTTAATGGATTGCTCAGCACCTGTTCTGCAACAGGGGCTGAGCGGGAGCCATAGCCCGACCAATGTACCCCGCTGAGGCCCCCCACAACCATCAGACCGGGGAGGACCGAGCCCCCCCGACCCTCCCTAATGGAGGATACCCCCCCTATTGGAGGTTCACGGGAGGGCGACGGATCCAACCGTGTGAAGAGGCACTCAAGCAACCCAACGCACAGGGTGAGCAGACCGTGGCTTGACCCCACAACTACACACACGCACAACCCGCATGCCACCCGGGAACGAACGAGGGAACCTCGTTACTGCCCCCAAAATCACGGGGTCAAGAGCAAACCCAACCCCGTGGCAAGGCCGTAGCAGCGGAGCGCGAAGGCAGACCCAGACCCACTGAAGGGACTGGATCCCCTGGAAAACGGGGGCCCGGAGAGGTCAATGATGCCAGGCATCAAGACCCCACCAGGTGGTCACTTAGTGACACCGCCCCCCACATCGCCAGCGTATTCGGATAAGGCCCCTCCAAGAGCGGGCCCTTTCCCCCCAATAGCACACCGCCTGGCATACTGACCCTGCAGAACAGGCAGTCAGCATGGCTGTAAGCACTCAAAAGGTTAACCAACGGAAGCAGGCAGCGTACCGGGGAAACCAGGCAACAGGCTGTAACCTGAGCCTGGAGCACTGCGGACGAGACAGGCGCCAAAGGAGTCAGCTGGAACAGCCCTCCCGGTGGAAGGTGCGGACGCTGGCGTTGTTGATCACCATGACGAAGCCTCCATTAAAAAAAACCCACCCAGAGGGGTCGAGGCAGAGAAGGCTGACATGATTGGCAGACGTCATGAACGTGCAGGGGCACACTCAACCGGGTAACCCGGGAGTTGACACTGCTCCAACACACCAGGGAATCAACCACCCTCTTGGTACCGACGGTGGTTGTTCCTATAACCCCTCAAGAAAAAACTCCAAAACACACCTGCGGGCATACACTGGCTATACCGCAGTACAAGTGTTTCAGTTTTCAAAAAAGGGTTATCCCAGGCCTACGGTATCAACAAAACTTTACTTCGGACCGGACCCGGCGGCCCGGGAAGCACACAGGGTTACCAGAGGAGGTCCAGAAGACCACCCCAACAGCCCCCTCCCCGCCATGCGGGAGAGAGGTGCGAAAAAGAGAACCAGCCCCTCATGATAGTGCCAGGTACAAAGTACCCAACAAGGGTTTCTACAACGCATAACCTTGTGACGCCCCGGGCCGACCTGACCTTTTTCCCCTTGGAAAAAAGCCCAAGTCCCTCAGGGTACCAGAACAGCAGATCTACATCCCCGGCGGACAAACGGGTTAACTGACCTGGACCAGCGTGACCAGAACCAGTCCCGTGCCCTAACCACGCCGACATGCCTACTCCAGGAGAAGGGGCAGATATACGTGTTGATCTAAAACATGAAAAGAGGGCGCCACCCAGACGGGCCGGTGTGAACCGCGCTCGGTGGCCCACCCCAAGGGCGTGAGACCCCTCTACATATGTCCAGATCCATTTCGTTATCATCCCCCAGATATGAACAAGAATCCGTCGAGAACCAGTAACAGGTTGTCGGAAGAGGACAAAACCCCCATCCCAGTTGCTTTATAAAAACGCTGTTTTAACCACAAGCAACCAAGGCGTACTAGCTATCCGCATGATCCTTAACAGGACACCCCGAGCTAGCACTAAGCGTGCATCGGGACACAACCACATCAATGAACAGGCTATTTAGACCTTTCAGTGAATCCCCAAGGCGCCCAGGGGAAACGACAAGAGGGGTGTGGTGCTTCCTATACTCCAACTCTTTTTATTAAAAAGAAGGAAGCACCAACAGACATGAATCCCATCACCCCTATCACAGAGGACTTCAGACTGAATTCCCCAGAGAGCCTTCCCACGTGAGTCGTAGAATGAAAAAGCCATGGTAACTACGAGTCATGTGACCAACTGTCTAGTTACACATAAAATCGAGCATAGTGGACCCGTAAGTCCTACGCTCTATCCCGACACTTTGACACAACAGATTGTACGTAAAGATCCAACTCACGGAAGCCATCGTCATAGCAACGTGCGTAGTGAAGTATGTGGTGAAGGGTGTGGCTGTACCTTGGTTCTGTTGGATTTGTTTGGAAGTAAAGTTCAGAGACTCGATACTCCGTCTGCTCGTCTCATTGATTCACTTCCACAATATACCATTTATCGTATTGTAATATTATTTGGGCCAGTACTTTTCCTACTTCTCTTCATAAACTTTTATATTGCAAAATAAATTAATAAGGCTTGCCATACTACTTCTAATCAATCTGCTCCTCTTTTTAGGCAACTTAAAATACTATCAATCTTTGATATTATTGTATACCAGATATGTATTGTTATGTTTAACTGCACCTTTAATTTAGATTTATTTCGTATTGTATTCCATAATTATTTCATGCCAAACTCCAGTATTCATTCATATCCAACAAGGCAATCAAATAATATGCATCATCATTTCTTCCACACAACATTAGGTCAGTTCAGTATAAGATTTAGAGTTCCTACAATTTGGAATTCAAAACTCTCTATAATGAAAAAGTGCTAATCTATTTCATCACTCAAATCCAGGCTTAAATATTTGTTTTGACTAATTATTAATGTTGTTGTTTTTGTTATTGTTATTATTATTAATATTAGTTCGATTATTATTATTATTATTATTATTATTATTATTATTATTATTATTATTATTATTATTATTATTATTATTATTATTATTATTATTATTATTATTATTATTATTATTATTATTATTATTATTATTATTATTATTATTATTATTATTATTATTATTATTATTATTATTATTATTATTATTATTATTATTATTATTATTATTATTATTATTATTATTATTATTATTATTATTATTATTATTATTATTATTATTATCTTAATATTATGAAAACATTTTATGAACTTATTTTACTTTCACTTAAAAAGAAAAGTATCCAATGATTTAATTCATGAGTTGAGGCCCTGTATAGGCCCATCTGGGTCTCTTGCCTCTACTCAGCACCTTTATATACACTTTCTGTCATGGTCAATGTTTAATTCTTACTGTTTTGCTGAAATGGTGCAACATAAAGAAATAGGTGTGTATGTGTAGCGTCACTGTCAAACAAATGCCAATCCTACGCTCTGGGAGGAGTAGCATTGTGAGAAAGTGGTGGAATAATAATAAAGAAGAATATATACGATAGATGACAAGAGTGTGTGTGACCTAAGTCACCTAATGAATGAACAATGCAGATGTAACCCACTGACAGTCATTGAGACAGAGGGTGAGACTGTAAAGATCAGCAGCTGAATGTGATGTTATTGTTTAGAGTTACCTGAGCAGGTCACCGTCAGGCTGTCAGTGGTAGAATCAGACCACACTGGTCCTCTACACTCCCTCAGTGCAGACTCAGAGCCAGAACAGTCAGTGTGAAACACCCATACAGGTTGTTTAGAACCATCACTCTGTTCTATTGAAACAGCAGAGCCACAGTCCAGCTGCCTGCACACTACAGCTGCTGTCTTCATGGTCCATGATGATGGTCTGGACTCGTACTCTCCTACAGGTCTCCAGACTCCCTGGTGGTTGAGCTCCACTCTCCCAGCACAGCGGCTGCCTCCTTCCAACCTCACATCATCATGTTCTGCACAGAAACAAGAGAAACAACTACATTTAGAGGCATGTTTATCTGTAATAAAAAATGGGATGTCATTAAAATGTGTTGCTCCTAAATGCTGATAAAACTGATTTTCATCCTTCTCTCTCATTTGATTGACACATCAAAGATCACCTTCCTCTTCGTAATATTTAAAACGTCTGATCCCTTGTATGGTGTTTGCATTTATGTTACTCACCCAAAGTTCATGGGTCTGGTGGACCGACAACAATATTGGGATTTTAAAACAATAAATCCAGAACAATATATATAAAAATAGATTATATATGTTCATCTCAATTACAAGCAATTTGTTTCTGCTAGATCACATTTATGAATAAAAGTGCTATTTGTGATAAAATGTGATGTCTGTTCAAAGAGAATCCAGCATAATCGAGACATGAATTTAATAAATCAGGTTAATGTCGAAAGAGATAAATGAAACAAGGTGGAGGCAGACAGTGAAGGTACACAGTGAACCTCTCCCCCATGCTGCTATGATGCCCTCAGTTCCCCAAGGGCATCAATAAAGGAATATCTTATCTTAGTGTTACCTACTGATTTGTCACTTTGAACTGCATGGTATGGCCTCCTTGTGTGTATTTTATGCATGTATCCATACCTATTATTAATATTATTATTAGGGCTTTAGATAGAAGTCTACTTGAATACATCACTATTATTATTAGGGCTTTGGATTGAAGTTTATCTGAATACATCACTATTATTATTATTATTATTATTATTATTATTATTATTATTATTATTATTATTATTATTATTATTATTATTATTATTATTATTATTATTATTATTATTATTATTATTATTATTATTATTATTATTATTATTATTATTATTATTATTATTATTATTATTATTATTATTATTATTATTATTATTAGGGCTTTACATAGAGGTTTACCTGAATACATCACTATTATTATTATTATTATTATTATTATTATTATTATTATTATTATTATTATTATTATTATTATTATTATTATTATTATTATTATTATTATTATTATTATTATTATTATTATTATTATTATTATTATTATTATTATTATTATTATTATTATTATTATTATTATTATTATTATTATTATTATTATTATTATTATTATTATTATTATTATTATTATTATTATTATTATTATTATTATTATTATTATTATTATTATTATTATTATTATTATTATTATTATTATTATTATTATTATTATTATTATTATTATTATTATTATTATTATTATTATTATTATTATTATTATTATTATTATTATTATTATTATTATTATTATTATTATTATTATTATTATTATTATTATTATTATTATTAGGGCTTTAGATATAAGTTTACCTGAATACATCACTATTATTATTAGGGCTTTATATAGAAGTTTATCTGAATACATCACTATTATTATTATTATTAGGGCTTTATATAAAAGTTTATCTGAATACATCACTATTATTAGGGCTTTATATAGAAGTGTATCTGAATACATCACTATTATTATTATTAGGGCTTTATATAGAAGTTTACCTGAATACATCACTATTATTATTAGGGCTTTAGATATAAGTTTATCTGAATACATCACTATTATTATTAGGGCTTTATATAGAAGTTTATCTGAATACATCACTATTATTATTATTATTATTATTATTATTATTATTATTATTATTATTATTATTATTATTATTAGGGCTTTAGATAGAAGTCTACTTGAATACATCACTATTATTATTAGGGCTTTGGATTGAAGTTTATCTGAATACATCACTATTATTATTATTATTATTATTATTATTATTATTATTATTATTATTATTATTATTATTATTATTATTATTATATTATTATTATTATTATTATTATTATTATTATTATTATTATTATTATTATTATTATTATTATTATTATTATTATTATTATTATTAGGGCTTTACATAGAGGTTTACCTGAATACATCACTATTATTATTATTAGGGCTTTAGATAGAAGTTTATCTGAATACATCACTATTATTATTATTATTATTATTAGGGCTTTATATAGAAGTTTACCTGAATACATCACTATTATTATTATTATTATTATTATTATTAATATTATTATTAGGGCTTTATATAGAAGTTTACCTGAATACGTCACTATTATTATTATTATTATTATTATTATTATTATTATTATTATTATTATTATTATTATTATTATTATTATTAGGGCTTTAGATAGAAGTTTACCTGAATACATCACTAGTATCATTAGGGCTTACACTGCTAATAAACTATAATATATAGTTATGTAACACTGCTAATTCAACTATAATATACAACTATGTAACACTGTTAATTACACTATAATATATAATATACATTCTACATGCTGTTGTGACATGTTAGTGATGTTAATACTTGAAAACGTTTGAAATTAAAATCGCAACTATTATGCAACACTCTGAAAAATATTTATTTATGACCAGATGCCATTTTGGGTGCTGCAGTGTGTTGTTTGTTTAAGTGAGTGTGTGCGTGTGGGTGTGTGTGCATTTGATGGTTGTTGCATAGTGTTTATTGTTTGTTGAGCAGCCTGATGGCCTGGGGATAGAAGCTTCTTCTGAGTCTTTCTGTGCTCGCCTTAACACTCCGGTATCGCTTGCCTGACCGCAGCAGTTCAAAGAGGCAGTTGTTCGGGTGGCTGGAGTCCTTGATGATTCTCTTCGCCTTCCCCCTGCACCGCTTGTTGTAAATGTTCTGGAGGGTGGGAAGCCCCCCTCCAATTGTGCGTTCGGCTGAACGTGTCACTCTTTGTAGTCTGCTACGGTCTTGTGCAGTGCTATTCCCAAACCAGGAGGTGATGTTGCCAGTCAGGATGCTCTCTATTGTACATGAGTAGAAGTTCCTAAGGATCTTCTGACTGACTTGGAACTTCCTTAGGCGCCTGAGGAAGTAGAGGCGTTGTCGTGCCTTCTTCACAACACTGTCAATGTGTGTGGTCCATGTCAAGTCCTCGGATATGTGGGCTCCGAGGTACTTGAAACTGTTCACTCTCTCAACCGGTGCCCCGTCGATGCTGAGGGGGCTGTAGTCCTTGACCCCCGACCTCCTGAAGTCCACAATAATCTCTTTTGTTTTGCTGACGTTCAGGGAGAGGCAGTTCTCCTGACACCACTGTGACAGATTCTCTACCTCTTCCAGGTAGGCCCTCTCGTCGTTGGCAGAGATCAGGCCCACCACTACTGTGTCATCAGCAAATTTGATGATTGTGTTGTTGTTCCGCTATGTAACACTGTTAATTAAACTATAATATAGAGCTATGTAACACTGCTACCTAAACTATAATATAGATAGAGCTATGTAACACTTTTCATTAAACTATAATATAGAGCTATGTAACACTGCTAACTAAATTATAATATAGAGCTATGTAACACTTTTCATTAAACTATAATATAGAGCTATGTAACACTGCTAACTAAACTATAATATAGAGCGATGTAACACTTTGAATTAAACTATAATATAGAGTTATGTAACACTGTTAACTAAACTATAATATAGAGCTATGTAACACTTTGAATTAAACTATAATATAGAGCTATGTAACACGGCTAACTAAACTATAATATAGAGGTATGCAACACTGCTAACTAAACTATAAAATAGAGTTATGTAACACTGCTAATTGAACTATAATATAGAGGTATGTAACACTGCTACCTAAACTATAATATAGAGCTATGTAACACTGCTAACTAAACTATAATATAGATCTATGTAACACTAGTAACTAAACTATAATATCGAGCTAAATATCGAGCTATGTTACACTGCTAACTAAACTATAATATAAAACAATGTAACACTTTTAATTAACTGCATCGCATAAAGGCATTTTTGGCACAATGAAATGTAGGCTACATGACATGACATGTTTTTACGGGGGGCAGCTGCATTGGGGGACGCAGGACTCATCCTGGCCGCGCCGGACGGGGTCAGTCTTAACCTAGTGTCCACCAGGTGTCAGCCATGCTCTGCTGTACTGGTCACCTGTAGGCCCCAGCATTCCTAGGAAGCTCACTGGCGGCTGCCTCGGCAGACCTGGCCCAGAACTTTCTGGTGTAAGAATGGGTGTGGCAGACTTACCGTCACAGGGGGGGGGTCCACCCAGCGGGTGGGCCGTGACGGAGCTGTTTCATACAGCTGGCCCTTGTGGCACCCTCTGTGACTTGTGCGTTTTGGGGTAACTGCGCCCCACTACGCATGGTCGGAGTCCTACCCCCCGCACCTCGTTAGGAGGGGCGAGGGGGCCGGGACCCCACCCGTGTTTTTAATTAATCGCAAATTAATCACATTTTATTTTATTTTCTAAATCTACCTTAAATTGGTCTTTTTCAAGTTTTAATACTCTTATCAACATGAGTCAACAAATGCTTGCTTTATGGAGCCATTTAACACAAAAGGATGACCCTCATGTATTGCAAATTTGCATCAAATTCAAAACAGAGTGATGCACAAAATAACTTAAAAGAAAATAATAATTTAAAACAATGAATAAAGGACTCACACCCCCCCCCCCTCTTTTTCTCTCACACACACACAAACACTCTCCCAGCTCTCTTTCTCTCTTGCCCCTTCCTCATCTCTCTCACCCCCCCCCTCTTTTTCTCTCACACACACACAAACACTCTCCCAGCTCTCTTTTTCTCTTGCCCCTTCCTCATCTCTCTCACCCCCCCCCCTCTTTTTCTCTCACACACACACAAACACTCTCCCAGCTCTCTTTCTCTCTTGCCCCTTCCTCATCTCTCTCACCCCCCCCCCTCTTTTTCTCTCACACACACACAAACACTCTCCCAGCTCTCTTTCTCTCTTGCCCCTTCCTCATCTCTCTCACCCCCCCCCCTCTTTTTCTCTCACACACACACAAACACTCTCCCAGCTCTCTTTCTCTCTTGCCCCTTCCTCATCTCTCTCACCCCCCCCCTCTTTTTCTCTCACACACACACAAACACTCTCCCAGCTCTCTTTCTCTCTTGCCCCTTCCTCATCTCTCTCACCCCCCCCCCTCTTTTTCTCTCACACACACACAAACACTCTCCCAGCTCTCTTTCTCTCTTGCCCCTTCCTCATCTCTCACCCCCCCCCCTCTCTCTCTCTCTCTCTCTCTCACACACACACTTTGAGTCAGAAACAAACAAAGTATCAATGGGTCTCATTCTCCAACATTTTCCAAAGACTTCTCTTAGGGCAACCATCTTGGAACCGACTGAGACAGAATCGACGACAAGTTCACTCTGATTCCCCAACGCGTGGGGAAGATGTCTTAAGTGGCTCAAACGATCACAGCTGGGATGCCGGCCAGGGGCGGGGCTAGGGGGTGGCTACTTGGGCTCAAGCCCTGAATGTTTTCTGAAAAGCCCCGAATCTATTTAAAAAAAAATAAAAAAAAATGATTTTTCTTTTTTCTTTTTGACAATTCATCATTGTTACATGTTATATGTTTGCACCAGATTTACCAGAAGCTAATTTCCATCTGTGGTCTATCCAGATGCTAACTGTATTTGAGTGAGTTAAGTCTTGGTGTCATGGTAGACTCAGACCTAAGCTTTAAATCACAATCAACAAGTTGACAAAAACTTAATTCTTCCACCTTAGAAACATAGCTAAAGTACGGCCATTTATAAATCAAAAGGAAGCTGAAAACCAGATCCATGCCTTTATCTCAAGCCAACTCGACTACTGTAATGCACTCCTTACCGGCCTCCCGAAAAAATACGATGATAACTATTTTATTGCAATGCACTATTGCATTATTTTATTCTATTTTACTAACTATTTTATTGCACTGCACTATTTTACTTTGTATCAGTGAATCATAGACGCCTGGCCATAAGAGCATTCGGAGCATCTCTGCTCTCCCACTATTGAACTTGGGGGAGCAAAGGTATGCTCTTGCTCCACCACTTTTTGATCATATGAAAAATATGATATATCCCCCCCCAATATATAAATCTAACCATAACTATGTTATGGTTAACTGAGTTTTATAGTGAAAAGAGCAGCTTTATTGGTCAAGATTGAAGGCTCTATATTGCAGGAAATTGCACGTACAGGTTAATTAAATTCAAAGAAAATCGGCCGTGGAGGGGGTCGTGCCTGACCCCCTCGAAACCACCCCTTGCCTGCAAAAAAAAAACAAAAAAAACAAAAAAAAAGAAAAAAAAGAAAATGCGGGCACCTATCTGGGCTAAGCCCCGGATCTCCTATAATCCTAAATCCGCCCCTGATGCCGGCAATGAGGAATGTCACTATGAATGCGCGTTCCTGTCTAGGTCATCCTCGTACAAGACATGCCTCCGAGAGCTCCTTATAAGCCAGGCTCTGTGCCGTTTGCAAATGAAATCGCAAAAAGTCGAGAGTTTAGACACACCTGTCCAGCTCATTAAATGCAACTGATGCGATGCAGCCGTGTAAAAATGGTGGCGGAAGTGCTTTGCGACCGATCAAAATGAGATTAGATTAATGTATTGTCATCATATATACAGGCTACAGGTGCGGCTGGGTAGCGCAGTGGAGAATGCACTCGCCTACCACCGCAGAGATCGGTGGGATCTCTGGGATCGAATCCAGCTGTCAGCGGTACCTCTGGCTTGGTCAGTCGTCCCTACTAACACAATTGGCAGTGTTAGTGGGTAGGAAGCCAGTGGGGTGTGTGTCCTGGTCATTGTAAACAGCGACTCCTACTGGTCGGTCCGGGCGTCTGTTCAGCAGGGAGGGGATCGGGGGGAAATAGCATGAACTTCCGCATGTGTTACGTTCCCCCGGTGAGAGTCCTCGCTATCAGGTGAAGAGAAGCGGCTGGCGACTCCACATGTATCGGAGGAGGCATGTGGTAGTCTACACCCTCCCCAGGCCGACAGTGGGGCAATGCACGCAACGACCAGGAAGGAAATTGACATAACGACTAAATTGGGATAAAAAAAATTATTATAACATATATTTTTTTTAAATATATATATACAGGCTACTACAGCTCATGGCCACCTGCCGCAGCGCACACACACATACACACACACAGACGCGCGCGTGCTCGCAGTACTGTATAATGAATGAACGCAGTAGGCTTATATTATTCTAATGACTTGTTTTATTAGGAAATCACAGATACTGCGCTGCCTATAGTAGTACAGTCCACCAGTCCGCTGCCCGACTCTGGTGGCCTTAATATGTGTACTGTATTTACTGTACCTATAGGGCAGAGCATATATATAGTATCTACTAAATCCTAATTAAACAAGTAATTAGAATAATATAAGCCTACTGTTCATTCATTAGACACATAGGCTACATAGTGTATTCCAATATCTGTTTTATTGATTAATGATATATTTGAAAGAATGCAGGTTATAGCTGTATAAAACAAATGTCTGTCCCATTGTACCAATCAATGGGATATATTGCATGTTGGCTATAATGATTTTATAAAAAAGAGAGAAATTAAATGCATGGCCATATAAGTATTTATACATTCATGTGACATCACAGCATACATATTTGTATAGCCCAGTGTTTCCTGAAAACAGATATGTACAGTGTTCAGGTTATACATCTATCATTACACAATTACAACCAAAATAGGAAGAAACTCTGCGTGTCTCTCTCTCTGTGTATGTGTGTCTCTCTGTGTGTGTGTGTGTGTCTCTCTCTCTGTGTGTCTCTCTCTCTCTCATGCTATCTCTGTGTCTGTCTGTCTGTCTGTCTGTCTGTCTGTCTGTCTGTCTGTCTGTCTGTCTGTCTGTCTGTCTGTCTGTCTGTCTGTCTGTCTGTCTGTCTGTCTGTCTGTCTGTCTGTCTGTCTGTCTGTCTGTCTGTCTGTCTGTCTGTCTGTCTGGTTGTCTGTCTGTCTGTCTGTCTGTCTGTCTGTCTGTCTGTCTGTCTGTCTGTCTGTCTGTCTGTCTGTCTGTCTGTCTGTCTGTCTGTCTGTCTGTCTGTCTGTCTGTCTGTCTGTCTGTCTGTCTGTCTGTCTGTCTGTCTGTCTGTCTGGTCTGTCTGTCTGTCTGTCTGTCTGTCTGTCTGTCTGTCTGTCTGTCTGTCTGTCTGTCTGTCTGTCTGTCTGTCTGTCTGTCTGTCTGTCTGTCTGTCTGTCTGTCTGTCTGTCTGTCTGTCTGTCTGTCTGTCTGTCTGTCTGTCTGTCTGTCTGTCTGTCTGTCTGTCTGTCTGTCTGTCTGTCTGTCTGTCTGTCTGTCTGTCTGTCTGTCTGTCTGTCACTCTCTCTGTCTCTCCCCAATTAAACTGTCCTACTCTACATCACCAGCATGTTTAGCAGTAAGTCACTTGTTCCTTCCTCTACTAAACAGGTCTGTAATTTTCAAATATTGTTCTGCGTCTTTTACTAGCAATTTTTGTTTTTTAATTCTAGATTTTTCAGCTCCACCATTTCCTTTTTTTACAGGGGCCAATTTCGAATTGCATATCATTCTTGGTTGACACTGAAGTTAGAAAAATGCCATCCGAATTATGAAAAAGCTTTCTTGATGGAGAAACAGTGTATCAAAAATCTGAAAGAAGGAAAGATAGCCTACTGTTTGAAATTCTCCCAGTTGTTAGATTACTGCTTCCCTCTGCTGATCAGCTCTTCCACCTTAGAGCTATATATCCAGGCAGCCTCACGTTGTTCACTAAGTACAACATTTGACGACACAGAAGCGAATCTTCATTCAAACAGCAATGGCAGGCAGCTCGCACAGTAGAAGCAATCGTCCGTGTTATCTGATTTGGAGAGTATTCCCTCATTAAAAGGACAACAAAAAACATCTCTGAAGGCTTATATTGTCAGAGAATAGGCTACGGTGTCAGAGAATTAGGAGAATTAGGCTATGCGGTATGCTCCAAATGGCATTGAGTTTCTCTCGTTCGATGTCACGGATAGGCTAGGGGACACAAATTCAGCCTGAGATGTTCAGAGTCGCTCCGGCCCGCACGCACCCGCGCACACACACTATTGTCACCTATGTGTGTCGTTGCGCTCTGGGTAGTGTATCTGTAGTAGAGCACTGTGTAGGCTACATCGTCTGGACGGACAGTTTCTGTGCGAGCGAGCATGCATACTAAGGAATTTAATCCTGCCGGCACCACTGCCGGCCCACACACTGGCCCACACACTGGCCCACACACTGGCCCACACACTGGCCCACACACTGGCCCACACACTGGCCCACACACTGGCCCACACACTGGCCCACACACTGGCCCACACACTGGCCCACACACTGGCCCACACACCGGCCCACACACTGGCCCACACACTGGCCCACACTCTGGCCCACACACTGGCCCACACACCGGCCCACACACTGGCCCACACACTGGCCCACACACTGGCCCACACACTGGCCCACACACTGGCCCACACACTGGCCCACACACTGGCCCACACACTGGCCCACACACCGGCCCACACACCAGCCCACACACCAGCCCACACACCGGCCCACACACCAGCCCACACACCGGCCCACACACTGGCCCACACACTGGCCCACACCGGCCCACACACCGGCCCACACACCGGCCCACACACCAGCCCACACACCAGCCCACACACCAGCCCACACACCGGCCCACACACTGGCCCACACACTGGCCCACACTGGCCCACACCGGCCCACACACCGGCCCACACACCAGCCCACACACCGGCCCACACACCAGCCCACACACCGGCCCACACACCAGCCCACACACCGGCCCACACACCAGCCCTACCCTACCAAAGTGGGCCGATCGGAGTGGACTAAATGGGCCAGTCGAACCCCCCCATCAAAAAAAATAAAAAACCAGCCCATTTTACTTCCGGCCCATCGGGATTCGTCCCGAACGTCCCGATGGCCAGTCCTGCATGGGGCAGCGCTCCACTTATGAAAATAGTTATGATATTACCTACAAGCTGACCACTACCGAATTAACCACATCATCACTTATGAAAATAGTTGTGGTTATGATATAAGCTACAAACTAACCACCACAGAAATAACCACATCATCACTTATGAAAATAGTTGTGGTTATGATATTACCTACAAGCTAACCACTACAGAATTAACCACATCATCACTTATGAAAATAGTTGTGGTTATGATATTACCTACAAGCTAACCACTACAGAATTACATTACAAAGCATCACACATCTGTGCTGCAATGCCAGGTAGTCCCATTCACACAGACGCTGGGGCAAACCAACCCTGGGAATTTCAATATACGTGCTGCCGGCATAATGCTGCATCAACTTTCACCCCCCATTCCCCAATACTCAATATTTCAGCTGATGCTGAAACCCTAATTCATGCTTTTGTCTCATCACGTCTAGACTACTGTAATGCACTTTTTTCAGGCCTACCTAATTCAAGCATCAAAAATCTTCAACTCGTGCAAAATGCGGCTGCACAGATACTAACTAAAACTAGAAAATGTTATCACATCACACCAGTTTTGTCCGCCCTACACTGGCTTCCTATTCAAGCCCGAGCTGACTTTAAAGTGCTGCTTGCACCGCTCTATCTATCCGATCTCATCTCTCGATACTTCTCGTGCTCTGCGCTCACAAAATGCGGGGCATCTATAGAAATCTGCCGGCCACAGAGCCTTTGTCTACCGCGCGCTCCCTACCTGTGGAACAAATTACCTGCCGTCGTCAGGGGCGCCTGCTCTGTCAAAGCTTTTAAATCCCTGCTTAAGACCCATCTTTTCTCTCTCTCCTTCAACCTACCCTGATCTCACCTGGTCGGGGACTGACCCTTCGATTAACCTTTTCCGCCTGTGCGGTCCATCGGTGGACCGCAAATGACACCTGGTCATAAATCAATATCTCCAGATTGTTCTATAAAAGTAGCGATTTTATTTTCAAACGTATTCAAGTATAAACATCATAACCATGTCACAACAGCATGTATAATGTATATTATCATAAATACGTTAGTTTAGGAATAGGTTAAAGTGTTACTAGATAGATTTTCCTTTTCGAAATGTCTGTATATTTTGCGAGAGGCGACCATTTTGGAAAACCTTGAATCATGGGAATTGTAGTTTTTTGCGGCCATTTTGTAGTGGACTTCCAGAGCTCTGGATCTGCGTTGCAATTTTTCAAAACTACACTTCCTGAACAGATCTATGGGGTTCAAGGTTCATAGTTCTGTATGCATTATTTTAATAACTCATATTATTCGGGATAATATACCACAAAATGTAACGTTATTGACAAATATTGAAATGCAGTTATTTTCTCTTCCCTATTGTTAGCATGCAGCAACAATTAGATCAGAAATTAGTTTCAAAACGGTTGCACTGTGGTGAAAATAAAAAAGTACAGTCGATTTCATTATCTGCACGCCTGGTGATACTAAATCCAAATTGAACTCTGCCATTTGAAAGATAATATATGTATATATATATATAAATGTGCAAATTGGCTATAATAAGGTAATTTATAAGCCTGCTATTCTATTCCGGATGGGAGAATTCAGTACTGTATCTACAGAACCTTCTGTTTAATCATCTTCCCTTTATTAATTTCCTTAGATTTTTTGTACATATGATCTCAAGAAGGTACTGAACAAGATCAGTGGCAGTTTCTAATGTTTGGTCATTATTAGCATGGTGTTATTCCCTGTCAAACATAATTCATATTCTCTTTTGTTTCATCACAATTTAAGCAAGCCTAGTAATATACACAATATTTCTGACACTTGTAATACATTCACTGAGGTCCACAGAAATCCCTAGATACCAAGAATATGCAAATTGATCTTGTAGAAGTGGATCAATATTCCATTTACTTTTCCATTTATTTTAGGCGGATTTTCAGAAAATAGGCTCCGGGTGAAAGAGGTTAATCTCTCTAGTTTAGTTAGGATGTCTATTTTCTCCCATGTCTGCTTTTCTGCAGACATGGGAGAACCTTTTTAACCTCTGTCTCTGTCTCAACTGGTCCCATGGAACAGCTTCATACTGCCTTCTGTCTGGCCTGCAGTGCTGAACCTTCTGAGTGGCTTCTCCTGCCTCCCGGGACATACGGCCCTGAGCTATTGTCTTGTATCTCACCCTGTATCCATACGCTTGCAGTAGTTCTTTCTATTACTCAATTTCACTATTTTCTTATATACTATGATTCTACTGTCACCATGTATGCATATGCTCACTACATGTATTTATTGCTCCATCTCCGCCCACTACAAACATGGGAACTCTCTAACCCCTGTCCCAACCCCCCCCCCCCCCCCCCATCTTTTTGAGTGGTTGTCTCGTAGTGTTGACCAAGGTGGTGGATGTCTCGGGGTCTTGGCCAAGATTGCAGTGACTGTTCTACGTGCACCACAAGCCCACGGATCAGCTTCTTACCATCTTCTGTCCGTGGTCTGTCAACATGGTTCAGACGTGGAGTTCATTGCTGGGTTAAGTACTTCTATTCTATTCACATAATATGCTTACTACATATAAATATTCTATTCACATATATGCTTACCACTTGTATCTATTGCTATGTCCGCCCATCACAATCACGCAAACTGTCTAACGCCTGTCCCGTCTCCCTGTCTCTGGCTGTCTTGGAGTGATGACTGGAGTGTCGGACGTCCCGTGATGATGACCGGGAGGATGTGACCCTCTGCGCCGCCCCTTTGCCTCAAATAGATCCGCTATCAGCTGTATCTTTAATCTTTCAAAATGTTCAGTTGCTATCGCATGCACTCACTCACACATGTGAGTGCATGCTTTACCAACTGCTCGCCTGTTTTACTGCAACACTACTATCACCGACATCTAAGAAGGGAGATCCCCCCTTGAATGGCCCTTCTAAGGTTTCTCTCCTCCACATTGCCTGTAGTGCATTTTTTGCAGTGCAGTTTTAGTGAGTTTTTCCTTACCTTCGCGTGGGGTATGTCTGGGAGTGTTGCATTTATTTTGCATTTATTTTACATTTTTTGGACTTTATGGTGTTTTGTTCTTGACCTATTGTGATGTTTCTTCTTGAATTGTTTAAAGAAGATGTGTCCGGCCCATGGGGAAATTACCGTGTGTTGTCTGGCCTTACAAATACATTTGATTTTATTTGATTTTATTTATTAAATCAGCTTGATTGGGACATACTGTTTTTATTTAAAAACATGAAATAATGTTTTGAATATAGTCAGTAAATAAATAAATGCAAATACTATATTTAAACCAGTTATATCATTATTAAAAGTGTAAATCCTAATTAAATCAATGAGTAATTCATAATGTTTTCCATACCTGAGCAGGTGAGGCCAACAGTCTTGCCAGGTGAGCTGGTGTTTCTACCTGAGTCAGAGGTAACACAGTCCAGGAGATGGGACTCGAGTTCTTTGGTCCCGATTGGAGCCTCTCCTTCTCCATAGAGCGCCCCCTGGAGGGCTGAAAGAGCCCCACAGCCAAGCTGCCTACAGACCACCTCTGCATCCTGCTTGTCAAAGTCAGCTTCACATAGTGACCTCCACGCCTGATCGGACTTCATCTCCACTCTGCCTGAACACCGACCAGATCCATTCACAAGCCTCACAGACTCTGTACACACACACACACACACACACACACACACACACACACACACACACACACACACACACACACACACACACACACACACACACACACACACACACACACACACACACACACACACACACACACACACACACACACACACACACACACACACACACACACACACACACACACACACACACACACACACACACACACACACACACACACACACACACACACACACACACACACACACACACACACACACACACATACACACACACACACACACACACAGTCAGAGAGAGAAAAAATAGTCAGAAACAGAGAGTGAGAGCAGAGCATGTCTGCAGAGTGTAGTACCAAATGGATACATTGAGGAATAAAAAAAAAGACTAGACACAGCGGATCAATTTAGCCACTTTACATATTGAGCGTCATTATGTCAAATGTCCTATGTCACTGGTAATACCGGTGTTGTCATGAGTTTATTAGTCATGGGAAATTTCACATCACCGCGGCAACCTTAGTCCGGTCTCATTATTCTGACAAATCCACACGCAGGCTGATGCATTGTCAGCAATTCACATCAGCCATCTGGTGTCATACAGCTGTCTTAACGGATTTATTGATTTTAAATGCTGAAGGATGTTTTCTAATTACTCTGTTGCACTTGCCTAAGTCTATGTTAATTGATTTCTGTCAAAACTACCTGTAGGACTGACATCAAAACTACCTGTAGGACTGCTGTTCATAAGTTCAGTTAAAAATAAATATATATAGAGAGAGCACACGTACAGATGACAAGTATAGTATGAGAAGGTAGACATGTATATTCATAATTCATTATGTGCCAATATTAAATCGATTTGCTTTGAAGGCACAACAATTGCATTTCCAAATAATATTGGGTTAGAAAAAACCTTTGCTGGATTGAATATTACTTCCTTTAACGTACGGTTATGTCTATAACGTACGGTTATGTCTATAACCATAGTTATATGAGTATGGCGGACGGTCTGCGTCCTACTGGAATACAACCCTGTATCAGTACTAGCACTGAATAAATGTCCACATGCACCTTTACACCTATCCGCCTGGCCACACCCCCATCCGCTCCTATAAGCAGGGGTGTGGTCATACTAACAGCTCCTTCCCCAGACTTTCACCACAAGGCGAAAACCACGGGGTCCTCAGCGCGTCCGACGCAGAGCGTCCGCCATACTCATATAACTATGGTTATAGACATAACCATACGTTATATATCTTATGGCTACCGCTCTGCGTCCTACTGCAATACAGGAGCTGAGCAGAGCGGAAGCTCGACAAATACACCCACTGAGGCACCCCACAACCATCAGAACCGGGGAGGACCCGAGCACCCCGGACCCCCCTAGTGGAGGATGGGAGGGAATCGGATCCGACTGTGCGAAGAGGGGTCTAGCAACTCAAACACACAGGGTGAGCAGACCGTGGGACTTACCTCCACATAAGAACCCACGACTACACAAACGCGCAACCCACACGCCACTAGGGAACGAACGGGAATCAAATAAAAAAAGCCGGTCACAACCCCCAACATCACGGGGTCAAGGGCAAACCCAACCCTGTGGCAAGGCCGTAGCAGCGGAGTGCGAAGGAGGACAGGAAGGGACTGGACCCCCCGGAAAAAGGGGGGCCTGATGAGGCCAATGACGCCGAAGCACCCCACCAGGCGGTCACTAGTGACACCACCCCCCACATCGCCAGCGTATTCGGACAGGGCCCATCCAAGAGCAGGCCCTTCCCCCCAACAGCACGCCACCCCGAAGCACTCAAACGCTACACCCACAGCGGGACCAGACAGCGCACCGGGGAGACAACCATCAAGAGGTTGATCCCTCAATCCAGGCAACAGGCCACTCGATCCGAGCCTGGATCACTGCGGACTAGACAGGCGCCAAAGGGGTCTGCTGAAAACAGCACCCCGGCGGAAGGGGCGTATGCTGGTATGCTGTGCAACATGTCGCAGCCTCCACAAACCCCCCCCCCCCCGACCGTCTAGAGGGGCCGAGGCAGAGAAGGCTGACACGATTGGCAGATGTCATGAAAGGTGCCGGGGCACACTCACAGGCAGACAGGGCCAAACCCGGCCTACCCCGAGAGTTGACTCCGCTACCAACACACCAGGGAACCAACCACCCCCTTGGTTCTAACATGAGGTGGTTGTTCCTATAACCCCCCAAGAAAAACTCCAAAACACAACTGCGGGTATACACTGGCTATACCACAGTACAAGTGTTTGAGTTTTCAAGAAGGGGTTAACCCAGGCCAGCAGGTCAAAAATAAATCCAGACCTGAGCCCGGCGGACCGGGACGTACACAGGGATGCCAGAGGGATTCCACAAGAACCACCTCAACAGCCCCCTCCCAGCCCCGCCAAGCAGGAGAAGAGAGGGGCGAAAAAGAATGGAGAAGGACCAGGCTCCTTTAGCACAGCGCAAGGTACAAGTTAAACTCTGAGGAGACTCCCTCACTGAGAGGGAGGCTCTGAACTCACCGAGGAGGCTCTGAAACTCCCTGAGGAGGAGGCTCTGAACACACCGAGGAGGCTCTGAACCCACCGAGGAGTCTCTGAAACTCTGAGGAGGCTCCCTCACTGAGAGAGAGGCTCTGAACTCACCGAGGAGGCTCTGAAACTCCCTGAGGAGGAGGCTCTGAACACAACATGGACCAAGCAACAGTGAAGGATAACACGCAGTGACACAATCACGAACATCTCCATAACATCAACCCTGCAACGCCCAGGCCGACCCGGCATTTTCCCCCTGAAAAAGCACAAGTCCCTCAGGGTACCAGAACAGCAGATCTGTGCCCCGGCGGACAACGGGTTAACTGGATTGGTCCGCACGACCACAACCAGTCCCGTGCCCTAAACACGCTGCCATCCCCAGTCCCAGGAGGGGGGCAGGTACGCGTGTCGATCCAAAACATCATAGAGGGCGCCACCCAGACGGTCGGAACACAAGCACCGCGCCCGGTGGCCCACCCCAAGGCGTGAGAGCCCCCTACCAATGCTTGGATCTATTCCGTTAACACCCCCCAGAGATGAACGAGAATACGTCGAGACAAGCCTAGTAAACTGGCGCTCGGAAGAGACAACTCCATCCCAGTTGCCCCATAAAACGCTGTTTAATGATGAGCAACCAAGGCGCGCAAGCCCATGTGTGGTTCCTATCAGAAGCACCCAGGGCCAGCACTACATACACGTCGAGACCCAAAACATATCAATGGTAATTCAAACAAGAACCCAGATACAGTTCCTCCAAGCCGCCTGGGAGAACGACAAGAAGCCGCCTTTTTACAGACAAAAAACACGGACATGGGTCCCATATGATGCGGCTGAGGGAAAAAACAACACCCCGTCAACCTGCTTCATAATAGAGGGGACGGGGCACCCCCAGAGTGACTTCCCACGTGAGCAATAAATCGAAGGTTTTACGTGATATTGAGTCACGTGATAAAAGGCTAAAGACACACATACACAGGGCGCAGCAGAACTCTTGAGTTCCCATGCACCGTAACACCATGACTTGACAACAACAGTGGTCCATATATGGAGCCTGTAAGAACTCATGGAAGTCAGTAACTAATAAAAACGCACCCAGTGACGTACTCTATGGTGGGGGAATCCCATGACTCAACAGACCATTACAGGCGAGGAGTCGTAAGATAGCCAGCATGCTAACGGAGAAGCATATACCCTCAGGATAAGCTAACCCAACGCACGCTAGTCACAGACGACAACACGTCTGCGAATAGGGTTTATAAACAAGGCCGAAGGCTTACGTGTGAACTAGTGATGTGACGATTCATCGATTTGCATCGGTGCGCCGGCATACACGTTCACGATGCAAGTGCACCGGTGGAATAAGTCCGCGTCGGCAAAATGTCAGGCTGAACTCGCGATGCATCTTGTTGTAGCGTCTTTGCATCGGTCAAAAACCGATGCATTGATATAATTTCCTCTCATCCACTTGTCAGCAGTGCACTGTGACTGCACACACACACAGCAGATACTATTGCTTTGCTACTACATAAGGCGAGAGCCGCGTCACAGTTATCAACAAACAGTGGAAGTCGAGGAGACATGAATAGAATTGCTCAACATGCTAACGCTAGTAGCCTCTGGCTAACGCCAGTTAGCCGTTCAGCTAACGCTAAACTAGTGTCTAACTAAAGTGACTCTGCAACACCAGTAACATTAGTGAGGAGGGGGGGGGGGGGGTATATTGAAGACGCTTGACAACAGGGGTTCAAAGATAACTTCACATTTATTGGTTATTCATTTCTTAATTATATCGCTTCATGCAATCCATCCAGCCTGGCTCTGTGATGTTGACATAATGCTACGGTCGGAAAGTACTATAGACGCATCCTAGTGACCTAGTCTAGTGTGTGACATCATCAACTGTCGACGGGGTAGCTCAGACGGGGAGGGGCTCTCTCTCTCTCTCTCTCTCTCTCTCTCTCTCTCTCTCTCTCTCTCTCTCTCTCTCTCTCTCTCTCTCTCTCTCTCTCTCTCAGATTCAGATTCAGATTACTTTATTCACCATATTGTACAGGTACAAATGGAACGTGATTTGACATTTCAGTGCATGATTATTCACAAATAGGAACAACAAAATAATAATAATGATAAATAAATCTCGTGTGTTTTTAGCTAAAGTGGATAGAAAAGACAGTTTATGCAAAAGTCTTCTTAGGCACCCAAGAGTTTTTATATAAATTGTCTTACAGTAGATTCTTTTATTTTTAATAATAATATAAGCTGCATATAAGGAATACAACCAAATCCTCTGTCATACCATAAAATTGTATTATTTATTATTATTATTATTATTTTGCATCGTGTTGAATCGCATCGTATCGCCCCGAATCGCATTATGTTGAATCAAATCGTATCGAATCGTATCGTATCTCAACAGGGGGTGAATCATATCGCATCGCATCGCCCGGTGCTTCAAATGTATCGTTAATGTATCGTATCGTTGGCACCGTATCGAGATGCACATCGCATCGGCCTCAGTGAGGAGATGCACATCCCTAGTGTGAACACAACACCCCTGTTTCATGTTTTAAGAAGAAAACACAGAAGATTGAGAGAGAGCCAAAAGACCCTGGGTACAAGCTAACATATGAGCACTTCCGTAGGTTAACACTCCAAGCTGTAGACTCAATGCCATTGTTTACCAATGTAACAGAATGCACACAACCCCTCAGACAACGGTAAACCTTACCACCATAAGAAGAAACAAATTTCTTCAGGATGAGGAAAGAAAAAACTTTCGACCAAGTGCTAGCCACAGGCCTTGCTAAGCACAACATATGTAGCGACCAGGCTAAATGACTAAAAGTCCTCCTCTCCTACCAACCCCAAACAAGCGAAGGTTCACACATCGTATCCCCAACATATATAGTGAATAAACACACAGTTTGTAACAAAAAATGGTGGCGGTGGCGACGGTCGCGGATCCCCGACAACGTGGCCTCCGTCGAACAGCACCGGCAGCGTCGGGTGGGGAAAATGGGGCTGAAGCACAGCGTGCTCCAACTCCATGTCCCTGCATGCAGCGGTCATCTGCTGCATGGCTGACCCGAACAGCCCAGCATCGGAGAGGGGGGCCATGAGCAAGGGAAGGCGTTTCTGCTCCGGCACCCATGCCTGCTCCAGCCAAAGGTGGCGCTGGGATAGGGTGGCCAGGGCGCGTATCTTCCCGGCGGCGATTCCCTGCAGCTGTAACAGGTGCAGGATGGCTCCAGCCGCCTGGGCGTGAAGGACGTGATGGTGCTCGTTCAACGCTGACCCGCCCATCATCATCCCCGACATGTGACGCTGCACGATGTTAGACGTCACAGCCAGGCTCTGCGTCGCGGCGATGAATGACTGGTCACCCCAGTTGGCCAACTGCCTAGCTGATTTCCCTTGGGGAACCGGCTTCCGCAACGGCTCCCACACCACCTCGGGACAAAGGATAGATGCCATCGGGCTATCAAGCCGAGGCACCCCCTCCTTCAATCCATGGAACAAACCCGCCACCCACGTGGCACGTAGGCGGGGGTAAGGCCGGTTATGCGGGAGATTACCTGTCCCTGACGTACATAGGCCTCTATTGAGGGGAAGAATGGACAGACAACGTCCGTCTCCCTCACAGGACGACGTTGCCAGAGATGACCTATCAAGTCATCAGGGACAGGTGCAGGCAGTGGCTGTGGCAACACCACGCCATTAGCGGCTACGGCCAGGGGCGGACCTAGCACATTTGGCGCCCTAGGCGAGATTCACCACTGCGCCACCCCCCCAAAAAAAGTTTTTTAAATTTTTTATTTTTTTGTAATTTTTTATTTTTTTTGTAATTTTCTTTTTTTTATGGCTTTTGCCTCTTTATAGTTCTCTAACGTTAGTCTTTCTTTCCTCAATGCTCAATTCTATAAACACTTGACCGATACCCATCAATGCACAGCGCTCTAGCATGTTCTGACTGTGAACACCTAAAGCTGAGGCTCAGACCGACCGACCGTTTTAGATTTTTGGCTCATTTTCCCTTATGTTAGAATTTTTTGTATGTAAAAATAATGGTTGCAGATATAGAGGGGGTGCCAAAACTGCACAGAGAAAAAAAAAATGTAATAAAAAATTAAAAATAATTTTTATTTATTTTTTTTTGTGCCCCCCTCTGGGTGGCTCTCTAGGCGACCGCCTATATCGCCTGGAGGAAGGTCCTCCCCTGGCTGCGGCGGCCGCCATGAGCTCCGGGAACAAGGCATGTAATTCTCCATGCGTACCTCCCTCCTCGCAGCCCGCGTCCCTCCCGCACGGGAGGCGGCCACTCAGTGTGGCGCCACCATCCGACAGGGTTGATAGTAGGGCATCCCGTCCCCGAGTCGGAGGTTCTAACCCAACACCGAACGACGAGGGACCCCAAGGAGACATATCACACTCTACCACACCCTGAGGGGGAGAGTGATATGTCTCCACCGGGTCGTCAAACAAGAGCGCTCCCGCTCCCTCCATAAAATCCTCTGTTTCCATCGGACAAGGAGACCGAGCAGAAGCACCCTCGTCTGGCTCCAGCAGATCCCCAAAGCCAGGACGTTCGCCCCTGCAGCTCACCATCTTACGACGGGAGCGAGCAGAGGCGAAGAGCTTGTGTCTCAGACCCATCCGCCGACGGCCCACCGACGGAGGAACCAGAGCTGGACCTAGGCCATCTCACAGGGGACGGCCTTGGTGCAACAGCTCCTCGGAGAGGCAAACTCTCCACCGGACGCTGCCCGGGTGCGTCTGACTGCCACGACCGTATGGAAAAGGGGCGGGACTTAAGTGTAGGGCCGGGGCAAACATAGACCAATGAAAGCCGATATGAGTCCAATGGTGCCACCCACGAGTCTCTTGAGTCTTCCTGAGATATGAAAGGGAGTGTGGGTGTGGTTTCAGAATAGGGGCGTGTTTAACCCAGACCAATTCATGTATAAGTCTGTACTGAGATGATTGACACCTCCCATAGTTGTGTGTCTGTGTGTTCTCCAGTGGAAGTGTATGAGGCTCATTCATGGTCCTGTCTCTTTAAGAGAATTCAGCTACAGTGGGGAGTCCATTCATGTGCAAAAACGTTATGTAATCATATGGCATTATTAGAAGGATTTCTTCTCTTGTGAATCGCTCCTGTCTTTTGACACTTTATTATAGTTTGATATACCATTTATCGTATTGTAATATTATTTGGGCCAGTACTTTTCCTACTTCTCTTCATAAACTTTTTATATTGCAAAATAAATTAATAAGGCTTGCCATACTACTTCTAATCAATCTGCTCCTCTTTTTAGGCAACGTAAAATACTATCAATCTTTGATATTATTGTATAACAGATATGTATTGTTATGTTTAACTGCACCTTTAATTTAGATTTATTTCCTATTGTATTCCATAATTATTGCATGCCAAACTCCAGTATTCATTCATATCCAACGAGGCAATCAAATAATATTCATCATCATTTCTTCCACACAACATTAGGTCAGTTCAGTATAAGATTTAGAGTTCCTACAATTTGGAATTCAAAACCCTCTATAATAAAAAAGTGCTAATCTATTTCATCACTCAAATCCAGGCTTAAATATTTGTTTTTACTAATTATTAATGTTGTTGTTTTTGTTATTATTATTAATATTAGTTCGATTATTATTGTTATTATTATTATTGTTATTATTATTGTTATTATTATTATTAATATTATTATTATTATTATTATTATTATTATTATTATTATTATTATTATTATTATTATTATTATTATTATTATTATTATTATTATTATTATTATTATTATTATTATTATTATTATTATTATTATTATTATTATTATTATTATTATTATTATTATTATTATTATTATTATTATTATTATTATCATTATCATTATTATTATTATTATCATTATCATTATTATTATTATTATCATTATTATTATTATTATTATTATTATTATTATTATTATTATTATTATTATTATTATTATTATTATTATTATTATTATTATTATTATTATTATTATTATTATTATTATTATTATTATTATTATTATTATTATTATTATTATTATTATTATTATTATTATTATTATTATTATTATTATTATTATTATTATTATTATTATTATTATTATTATTATTATTATTATTATTATTATTATTATTATTATTATTATTATTATTATTATTATTATTATTATTATTATTATTATTATTATTATTATTATTATTATTATTATCATTATCATTATCATTATCATTATCATTATTATTATTATTATTATTATTATTATTATTATTATTATTATTATTATTATTATTATTATTATTATTATTATTATTATTATTATTATTATTATTATTATTATTATTATTATTATTATTATTATTATTATTATTATTATTATTATTATTATTATTATTATTATTATTATTATTATTATTATTATTATTATTATTATTATTATTATTATTATTATTATTATTATTATTATTATTATTATTATTATTATTATTATTATATTATTATTATCTTAAAGGGGAACTATCTTATAAATGTCCTTTTTCAGTGTTTAGCATTGTTTCCTAGCTATGTGGACTTATATTAATATGATCTATGTCTCTAATTATCATATTGGCGCATTCTTCCAATTCTCCTCTAACAATATTCACCCTCACTGAACTGAGTCATCTGAACATGTGCTGATCTGTGATGTCAGAGAGACACCGCTGCATGTTAATGTTCAGGTGAACCAGAACCAGTACCATTGTGATGTCAGAGAGACACCGCTGCATGTTAATGTTCAGGTGAACCAGAACCAGTACCATTGTGATGTCAGAGAGACACCGCTGCATGTTAATGTTCAGGTGAACCAGAACCAGTACCATTGTGATGTCAGAGAGACACCGCTGCATGTTAATGTTGAGACAGAAGATGAGCTGCACACAGTGGCACCTGCACTCTTGCCACATCAGCTCAAAACAGCTCGAGATCTTGAGGTAGAAAAATGCTGTTTTTGAGGACTTGATTAGAAATACAAAACAATGAATAAAAAAAATATATATATTACAGAGGTGTTCCATAGACTCACAGGAATTGTGTAAAAGTGCCCAAATAGTGAAAGAAATAGTAAAATAGTTCCCCTTTAATATTATGAAAACATTTTATGAACTTATTTTACTTTCACTTAAAAAGAAAAGTATCCAATGATTTAATTCATGAGTTGAGGCCCTGTATAGGTCCATCTGGGTCTCTTGCCTCTACTCAGCACCTTTTTATACACTTTCTGTCATGGTCAATGTTTAATTTGTACTGTTTTGCTGAAATGGTGCAAAATAAAGAAATAGGTGTGTATGTGTAGCGTCACTGTCAAACAAATGCCAATCCTACGCTCTGGGAGGAGTAGCATTGTGAGAAAGTGGTGGAATAATAATAAAGAAGAATATATACGATAGATGACAAGAGTGTGTGTGACCTAAGTCACCTAATGAATGAACAATGCAGATGTAACCCACTGACAGTCATTGAGACAGAGGGTGAGACTGTAAAGATCAGCAGCTGAATGTGATGTTATTGTTTAGAGTTACCTGAGCAGGTCACGTTCAGGCTGACAGACCACACATCAGACCACACTGCTCCTCTACACTCCCTCAGTGCAGACTCAGAGCCAGAACAGTCAGTGTAAAACGACCATACAGGTTGGTCAGAACCACGCAGCGTCTCTATTGAAACAGCAGAGCCACAGTCCAGCTGCCTGCACACTACAGCTGATGTCTTCATGGTCCATGACCACACCTCTCCTACAGGTCTCCAGACTCCCTGGTGGTTGAGCTCCAGTCTCCCAGCACAGCGGCTGCCTCCTTCCAACCTCACATCATCATGTTCTGCACAGAAACAAGAGAAACAACTACATTTAGAGGCATGTTTATCTGTAATAATAATAATGATTTTCATCCTTCTCTCTCATTTGATTGACACATCAAAGATCACCTTCCTCTTCGTAATATTTAAAACGTCTGATCTCTATTAACCCTTGTATGGTGTTTGCATTTATGTTACTCACCCAAAGTGCATGGGTCTGGTGGACCGACAACAATATTGGGATTTTAAAACAATAAATCCATAACAATTTATATAAATAGATTATATATATGTTCATCTCAATTACAAGCAATTTGTTTCTGCTAGATCACATTTATGAATAAAAGTGCTATTTGTGATAAAATGTGATGTCTGTTCAAAGAGAATCCAGCATAATCGAGACATGAATTTAATAAATCAGGTTAATGTCGAAAGAGATAAATGAAACAAGGTGGAGGCAGACAGTGAAGGTACACAGTGAACCTCTCCCCCATGCTGCTATGATGCCCTCAGTTCCCCAAGGGCATCAATAAAGGAATATCTTATCTTAGTGTTACCTACTGATTTGTCACTTTGAACTGCATGGCATCTGGCCTCCTTGTGTGTATTTTATGCATGTATCCATACCTATTATTAATATTATTATTAGGGCTTTAGATAGAAGTCTACTTGAATACATCACTATTATTATTAGGGCTTTGGAATGAAGTTTATCTGAATACATCACTATTATTATTATTATTATTATTATTATTATTATTATTATTATTATTATTATTATCATTATTATTATTATTATTATTATTATTATTATTATTATTATTATTATTATTATTATTATTATTATTATTATTATTATTATTATTATTATTATTATTATTATTATTATTATTATTATTATTATTATTATTATTATTATTATTATTATTATTATTATTATTATTATTATTATTATTATTATTATTATTATTATTATTATTATTATTATTATTATTATTATTATTATTATTATTATTATTATTATTATTATTATTATTATTATTATTATTATTATTATTATTATTATTATTAGGGCTTTAGATATAAGTTTACCTGAATACATTACTATTATTATTAGGGCTTTATATAGAAGTTTATCTGAATACATCACTATTATTATTATTAGGGCTTTATATAAAAGTTTATCTGAATACATCACTATTATTAGGGCTTTATATAGAAGTGTATCTGAATACATCACTATTATTATTATTAGGGCTTTATATAGAAGTTTACCTGAATACATCACTATTATTATTAGGGCTTTAGATATAAGTTTATCTGAATACATCACTATTATTATTAGGGCTTTATATAGAAGTTTATCTGAATACATCACTATTATTATTATTATTATTATTATTAGGGCTTTAGATAGAAGTCTACTTGAATACATCACTATTATTATTAGGGCTTTGGATTGAAGTTTATCTGAATACATCACTATTATTATTATTATTATTATTATTATTATTATTATTATTATTATTATTATTATTATTATTATTATTATTATTATTATTATTATTATTATTATTATTATTATTATTATTATTATTATTATTATTATTATTATTATTATTATTATTATTATTATTATTATTATTATTATTATTATTATTATTATTATTATTATTATTATTATTATTATTATTATTATTATTAGGGCTTTACATAGAGGTTTACCTGAATACATCACTATTATTATTATTAGGGCTTTAGATAGAAGTTTATCTGAATACATCACTATTATTATTATTATTAGGGCTTTATATAGAAGTTTACCTGAATACATCACTATTATTATTATTATTATTATTATTATTATTAGGGCTTTATATAGAAGTTTACCTGAATACGTCACTATTATTATTATTATTATTATTATTATTATTATTATTATTATTATTATTATTATTATTATTATTATTATTATTATTATTATTATTAGGGCTTTAGATAGAAGTTTACCTGAATACATCACTAGTATCATTAGGGCTTACACTGCTAATAAACTATAATATATAGTTATGTAACACTGCTAATTCAACTATAATATACAACTATGTAACACTGTTAATTACACTATAATATATAATATACATTCTACATGCTGTTGTGACATGTTAGTGATGTTAATACTTGAAAACGTTTGAAATTAAAATCGCAACTATTATGCAACACTCTGAAAAATATTTATTTATGACCAGATGCCATTTTGGGTGCTGCAGTGTGTTGTTTGTTTAAGTGAGTGTGTGCGTGTGGGTGTGTGTGCTATGTGCAATTGATGGTTGTTGCATAGTGTTTATTGTTCGTTGAGCAGCCTGATGGCCTGGGGATAGAAGCTTCTTCTGCGTCTTTCTGTGCTCGCCTTAACACTCCGGTATCGCTTGCCTGACCGCAGCAGTTCAAAGAGGCAGTTGTTCGGGTGGCTGGAGTCCTTGATGATTCTCTTCGCCTTCCCCCTGCACCGCTTGTTGTAAATGTTCTGGAGGGTGGGAAGCCCCCCTCCAATTGTGCGTTCGGCTGAACGTGTCACTCTTTGTAGTCTGCTACGGTCTTGTGCAGTGCTATTCCCAAACCAGGAGGTGATGTTGCCAGTCAGGATGCTCTCTATTGTACATGAGTAGAAGTTCCTAAGGATCTTCTGACTGACTTGGAACTTCCTTAGGCGCCTGAGGAAGTAGAGGCGTTGTCGTGCCTTCTTCACAACACTGTCAATGTGTGTGGTCCATGTCAAGTCCTCGGATATGTGGGCTCCGAGGTACTTGAAACTGTTCACTCTCTCAACCGGTGCCCCGTCGATGCTGAGGGGGCTGTAGTCCTTGACCCCCGACCTCCTGAAGTCCACAATAATCTCTTTTGTTTTGCTGACGTTCAGGGAGAGGCAGTTCTCCTGACTCCACTGTGACAGATTCTCTACCTCTTCCAGGTAGGCCCTCTCGTCGTTGGCAGAGATCAGGCCCACCACTACTGTGTCATCAGCAAATTTGATGATTGTGTTGTTGTTCCGCTATGTAACACTGTTAATTAAACTATAATATAGAGCTATGTAACACTGCTACCTAAACTATAATATAGATAGAGCTATGTAACACTTTTCATTAAACTATAATATAGAGCTATGTAACACTGCTAACTAAATTATAATATAGAGCTATGTAACACTTTTCATTAAACTATAATATAGAGCTATGTAACACTGCTAACTAAACTATAATATAGAGCGATGTAACACTTTGAATTAAACTATAATATAGAGTTATGTAACACTGCTAACTAAACTATAATATAGAGCTATGTAACACTGCTAACTAAACTATAATATAGAGCGATGTAACACTTTGAATTAAACTATAATATAGAGTTATGTAACACTGCTAACTAAACTATAATATAGAGCGATGTAACACTTTGAATTAAACTATAATATAGAGTTATGTAACACTGTTAACTAAACTATAATATAGAGCTATGTAACACTTTGAATTAAACTATAATATAGAGCTATGTAACACGGCTAACTAAACTATAATATAGAGGTATGCAACACTGCTAACTAAACTATAAAATAGAGTTATGTAACACTGCTAATTGAACTATAATATAGAGGTATGTAACACTGCTACCTAAACTATAATATAGAGCTATGTAACACTGCTAACTAAACTATAATATAGATCTATGTAACACTAGTAACTAAACTATAATATCGAGCTATGTAACACTGCTAACTAAACTATAATATAAAACAATGTAACACTTTTAATTAACTGCATCGCATAAAGGCATTTTTGGCACAATGAAATGTAGGCTACATGACATGACATGTTTTTACGGGGGGCAGCTGCATTGGGGGACGCAGGACTCATCCTGGCCACGCCGGGCGGGGTCAGTCTTAACCTAGTGTCCACCAGGTGTCAGCCATGCTCTGCTGTACTGGTCACCTGTAGGCCCCAGCATTCCTAGGAAGCTCACTGGCGGATGCCTCGGCAGACCTGGCCCAGAACTTTCTGGTGTAAGAATGGGTGTGGCAGACTTACCGTCACAGGGGGGGGTCCACCCAGCGGGTGGGCCGTGACGGAGCTGTTTCATACAGCTGGCCCTTGTGGCACCCTCTGTGACTTGTGCGTTTTGGGGTAACTGCGCCCCACTACGCATGGTCGGAGTCCTACCCCCCGCACCTCGTTAGGAGGGGCGAGGGGGCCGGGACCCCACCCGTGTTTTTAATTAATCGCAAATTAATCACATTTTATTTTATTTTCTAAATCTACCTTAAATTGGTCTTTTTCAAGTTTTAATACTCTTATCAACATGAGTCAACAAATGCTTGCTTTATGGAGCCATTTAACACAAAAGGATGACCCTCATGTATTGCAAATTTGCATCAAATTCAAAACAGAGTGATGCACAAAATAACTTAAAAGAAAATAATAATTTAAAACAATGAATAAAGGACTCACACCCCTCCCCCTCTTTTTCTCTCACACACACACAAACACTCTCCCAGCTCTCTTTCTCTCTTGCCCCTTCCTCATCTCTCTCACCCCCCCCCTCTTTTTCTCTCACACACACACAAACACTCTCCCAGCTCTCTTTCTCTCTTGCCCCTTCCTCATCTCTCTCACCCCCCCCTCTTTTTCTCTCACACACACACAAACACTCTCCCAGCTCTCTTTCTCTCTTGCCCCTTCCTCATCTCTCTCACCCCCCCCCCTCTTTTTCTCTCACACACACACAAACACTCTCCCAGCTCTCTTTCTCTCTTGCCCCTTCCTCATCTCTCTCACCCCCCCCCCCCTCTCTCTCTCTCTCTCACACACACACTTTGAATCAGAAACAAACAAAGTATCAATGGGTCTCATTCTCCAACATTTTCCAAAGACTTCTCTTAGGGCAACCATCTTGGAACCGACTGAGACAGAATCGACGACAAGTTCACTCTGATTCCCCAACGCGTGGGGAAGATGTCTTAAGTGGCTCAAACGATCACAGCTGGGATGCCGGCCAGGGGCGGGGCTAGGGGGTGGCTACTTGGGCTCAAGCCCCGAATGTTTTCTGAAAAGCCCCGAATCTATTTTAAAAAAAATAAGAAAAAATGATTTTTCTTTTTGACAATTCATCATTGTTACATGAAAATATGTTTGCACCAGATTTAGCAGAAGCTAATTTCCATCTGTGGTCTATCCAGATGCTAACTGTATTTGAGTGAGTTAAGTCTTGGTGTCATGGTAGACTCAGACCTAAGCTTTAAATCACAATCAACAAGTTGACAAAAACTTAATTCTTCCACCTTAGAAACATAGCTAAAGTACGGCCATTTATAAATCAAAAGGACGCTGAAAACCAGATCCATGCCTTTATTTCAAGCCAACTCGACTACTGTAATGCACTCCTTACCGGCCTCCCGAAAAAATACGATGATAACTATTTTATTGCAATGCACTATTGCATTATTTTATTCTATTTTACTAACAATTTTATTGCACTGCACTATTTTACTTTGTATCAGTGAATCATAGACGCCTGGCCATAAGAGCATTCGGAGCATCTCTGCTCTCCCACTATTGAACTTGGGGGAGCAAAGGTATGCTCTTGCTCCACCACTTTTTGATCATATGAAAAATATGATATATCCCCCCCCAATATATAAATCTAACCATAACTATGTTATGGTTAACTGAGTTTTATAGTGAAAAGAGCAGCTTTATTGGTCAAGATTGAAGGCTCTATATTGCAGGAAATTGCACGTACAGGTTAATTAAATTCAAAAAAAATCTGCCGTGGAGGGGGTCGTGCCTGACCCCCTCGAAACCACCCCTTGCCGGATCTCCTTTAATCCTAAATCCGCCCCTGATGCCGGCAATGAGGAATGTCACTATGAATGCGCGTTCCTGTCTAGGTCATCCTCATACAAGACATGCCTCCGAGAGCTCCTTATAAGCCAGGCTCTGTGCCGTTTGCAAATGAAATCGCAAAAAGTCGAGAGTTTAGACACACCTGTCCAGCTCATTAAATGCAACTGATGCGATGCAGCCGTGTAAAAATGGTGGCGGAAGTGCTTTGCGACCGATCAAAATGAGATTCGATTAATGTATTGTCATCATATATACAGGCTACAGGTGCGGCTGGGTAGCGCAGTGGAGAATGCACTCGCCTACCACCGCAGAGATCGGTGGGATCTCTGGGATCGAATCCAGCTGTCAGCGGTACCTCTGGCTTGGTCAGTCGTCCCTACTAACACAATTGGCAGTGTTAGTGGGTAGGAAGCCAGTGGGGTGTGTGTTCTGGTCATTGTAAACAGCGACTCCTACTGGTCGGTCCGGGCGTCTGTTCAGCAGGGAGGGGATCGGGGGGAAATAGCATGAACTTCCGCATGTGTTACGTTCCCCCGGTGAGAGTCCTCGCTATCAGGTGAAGAGAAGCGGCTGGCGACTCCACATGTATCGGAGGAGGCGTGTGGTAGTCTACACCCTCCCTAGGCCGACAGTGGGGCAATGCACGCAACGACCAGGAAGGAAATTGACATAACGACTAAATTGGGATAAAAAAAATTATTATAACATATATTTTTTTTAAATATATATATATACAGGCTACTACAGCTCATGGCCACCTGCCGCAGCGCACACACACATACACACACACACACACGCGCGCGTGCTCGCAGTACTGTATAATGAATGAACGCAGTAGGCTTATATTATTCTAATGACTTGTTTTATTATGAAATCACAGATACTGCGCTGCCTATAGTAGTACAGTCCACCAGTCCGCTGCCCGACTCTGGTGGCCTTAATATGTGTACTGTATTTACTGTACCTATAGGGCAGAGCATATATATAGTATCTACTAAATCCTAATTAAACAAGTAATTAGAATAATATAAGCCTACTGTTCATTCATTAGACACATAGGCTACATAGTGTATTCCAATATCTGTTTTATTGATTAATGATATATTTGAAAGAATGCAGGTTATAGCTGTATAAAACAAATGTCTGTCCCATTGTACCAATCAATGGGATATATTGCATGTTGGCTATAATGATTTTATAAAAAAGAGAGAGATTAAATGCATGGCCATATAAGTATTTATACATTCATGTGACATCACAGCATACATATTTGTATAGCCCAGTGTTTCCTGAAAACAGATATGTACAGTGTTCAGGTTATACATCTATCATTACACAATTACAACCAAAATAGGAAGAAACTCTGCGTGTCTCTCTCTCTGTGTATGTGTGTCTCTCTGTGTGTGTGTGTGTGTCTCTCTCTCTGTGTGTCTCTCTCTCTCTCATGCTATCTCTCTCTCTGTGTCTGTCTGTCTGTCTGTCTGTCTGTCTGTCTGTCTGTCTGTCTGTCTGTCTGTCTGTCTGTCTGTCTGTCTGTCTGTCTGTCTGTCTGTCTGTCTGTCTGTCTGTCTGTCTGTCTGTCTGTCTGTCTGTCTGTCTGTCTGTCTGTCTGTCACTCTCTCTGTCTCTCCCCCAATTAAACTGTCCTACTCTACATCACCAGCATGTTTAGCAGTAAGTCACTTGTTCCTTCCTCTACTAAACAGGTCCGTAATTTTCAAATATTGTTCTGCGTCTTTTACTAGCAATTTTTGTTTTTTAATTCTAGATTTTTCCGCTCCACCATTTCCTTTTTTTACAGGGGCCAATTTCGAATTGCATATCATTCTTGGTTGACACTGAAGTTAGAAAAATGCCATCCGAATTATGAAAAAGCTTTCTTGATGGAGAAACAGTGTATCAAAAATCTGAAAGAAGGAAAGATAGCCTACTGTTTGAAATTCTCCCAGTTGTTAGATTACTGCTTCCCTCTGCTGATCAGCTCTTCCACCTTAGAGCTATATATCCAGGCAGCCTCACGTTGTTCACTAAGCACAACATTTGACGACACAGAAGCGAATCTTCATTCAAACAGCAATGGCAGGCAGCTCGCACAGTAGAAGCAATCGTCCGTGTTATCTGATTTGGAGAGTATTCCCTCATTAAAAGGACAACAAAAAACATCTCTGAAGGCTTATATTGTCAGAGAATAGGCTACGGTGTCAGAGAATTAGGAGAATTAGGCTATGCGGTATGCTCCAAATGGCATTGAGTTTCTCTCGTTCGATGTCACGGATAGGCTAGGGGACACAAATTCAGCCTGAGACGTTCAGAGTCGCTCCGGCCCGCACGCACCCGCGCACACACACTATTGTCACCTATGTGTGTCGTTGCGCTCTGGGTAGTGTATCTGTAGTAGAGCACTGTGTAGGCTACATCGTCTGGACGGACAGTTTCTGTGCGAGCGAGCATGCATACTAAGGAATTTAATCCTGCCGGCACCACTGCCGGCCCACACACTGGCCCACACACTGGCCCACACACTGGCCCACACACTGGCCCACACACTGGCCCACACACTGGCCCACACACTGGCCCACACACCGGCCCACACACCGGCCCACACACTGGCCCACACACTGGCCCACACACTGGCCCACACCGGCCCACACACCAGCCCACACTCTGGCCCACACACTGGCCCACACACCAGCCCACACACCAGCCCACACACCGGCCCACACACCGGCCCACACACCGGCCCACACACCGGCCCACACACCAGCCCACACACCGGCCCACACACCGGCCCACACACCGGCCCACACACCAGCCCACACTCTGGCCCACACACTGGCCCACACACTGGCCCACACACTGGCCCACACACTGGCCCACACCGGCCCACACACTGGCCCACACACTGGCCCACACACCAGCCCACACACCAGCCCACACTCTGGCCCACACACCAGCCCACACACCAGCCCACACACTGGCCCACACACTGGCCCACACTCTGGCCCACACACTGGCCCACACACCAGCCCACACACCGGCCCACACACCAGCCCACACACCAGCCCACACACCGGCCCACACACCAGCCCTACCCTACCAAAGTGGGCCGATCGGAGTGGACTAAATGGGCCAGTCGAACCCCCCCATCAAAAAAAATAAAAAACCAGCCCATTTTACTTCCGGCCCATCGGGATTCGTCCCGAACGTCCCGATGGCCAGTGCTGCATGGGGCAGCGCTCCACTTATGAAAATAGTTATGATATTACCTACAAGCTGACCACTACCGAATTAACCACATCATCACTTATGAAAATAGTTGTGGTTATGATATAAGCTACAAACTAACCACCACAGAAATAACCACATCATCACTTATGAAAATAGTTGTGGTTATGATATTACCTACAAGCTGACCACCACAGAAATAACCACATCATCACTTATGAAAATAGTTGTGGTTATGATATTACCTACAAGCTGACCACTACCGAATTAACCACATCATCACTTATGAAAATAGTTGTGGTTATGATATAAGCTACAAACTAACCACCACAGAAATAACCACATCATCACTTATGAAAATAGTTGTGGTTATGATATTACCTACAAGCTGACCACCACAGAAATAACCACATCATCACTTATGAAAATAGTTGTGGTTATGATATTACCTACAAGCTGACCACTACAGAATTAACCACATCATCACTTATGAAAATAGTTGTGGTTATGATATTACCTACAAGCTAACCACTACAGAATTACATTACAAAGCATCACACCTCTGTGCTGCAATGCCAGGTAGTCCATTCACACAGACGCTGGGGCAAACCAACCCTGGGAATTTCAATATACCTGCTGCCGGCATAATGCTGCATCAACTTTCACCCCCCATTCCCCAATACTCAATATTTCAGCTGATGCTGAAACCCTAATTCATGCTTTTGTCTCATCACGTCTAGACTACTGTAATGCACTTTTTTCAGGCCTACCTAATTCAAGCATCAAAAATCTTCAACTCGTGCAAAATGCGGCTGCACAGATACTAACTAAAACTAGAAAATGTTATCACATCACACCAGTTTTGTCCGCCCTACACTGGCCTCCTATTCAAGCCCGAGCTGACTTTAAAGTGCTGCTTGCACCGCTCTATCTATCCGATCTCATCTCTCGATACTTCTCGTGCTCTGCGCTCACAAAATGCGGGGCATCTATAGAAATCTGCCGGCCACAGAGCCTTTGTCTACCGCGCGCTCCCTACCTGTGGAACAAATTACCTGCCGTCGTCAGGGGCGCCTGCTCTGTCGAAGCTTTTAAATCCCTGCTTAAGACCCATCTTTTCTCTCTCTCCTTCAACCTACCCTGATCTCACCTGGTCGGGGACTGACCCTTCGATTAACCTTTTCCGCCTGTGCGGTCCATCGGTGGACCGCAAATGACACCTGGTCATAAATCAATATCTCCAGATTGTTCTATAAAAGTAGCGATTTTATTTTCAAACGTATTCAAGTATAAACATCATAACCATGTCACAACAGCATGTATAATGTATATTATCATAAATACGTTAGTTTAGGAATAGGTTAAAGTGTTACTAGATAGATTTTCCTTTTCGAAATGTCTGTATATTTTGCGAGAGGCGACCATTTTGGAAAACCTTGAATCATGGGAATTGTAGTTTTTTTGCGGCCATTTTGTAGTGGACTTCCAGAGCTCTGGATCTGCGTTGCAATTTTTCAAAACTACACTTCCTGAACAGATCTATGGGGTTCAAGGTTCATAGTTCTGTATGCATTATTTTAATAACTCATATTATTCGGGATAATATACCACAAAATGTAACGTTATTGACAAATATTGAAATGCAGTTATTTTCTCTTCCCTATTGTTAGCATGCAGCAACAATTAGATCCGAAATTAGTTTCAAAACGGTTGCACTGTGGTGAAAATAAAAAAGTACAGTCGATTTCATTATCTGCACGCCTGGTGATACTAAATCCAAATTGAACTCTGCCATTTGAAAGATAATATATGTATATATATATATAAATGTGCAAATTGGCTATAATAAGGTAATTTATAAGCCTGCTATTCTATATTCTATAATAATATTTCAAATTGCATTGGTCCGGATGGGAGAATTCAGTACTGTATCTACAGAACCTTCTGTTTAATCATCTTCCCTTTATTCATTTCCTTAGATTTTTTGTACATATGATCTCAAGAAGGTACTGAACAAGATCAGTGGCAGTTTCTAATGTTTGTTATTAGCATGGTGTTATTCCCTGTCAAACATAATTCATATTCTCTTTTGTTTCATCACAATTTAAGCAAGCCTAGTAATATACACAATATTTCTGACACTTGTAATACATTCACTGAGGTCCACAGAAATCCCTAGATACCAAGAATATGCAAATTGATCTTGTAGAAGTGGATCAATATTCCATTTACTTTTCCATTTATTTTAGGCGGATTTTCAGAAAATAGGCTCCGGGTGAAAGAGGTTAATCTCTCTAGTTTAGTTAGGATGTCTATTTTCTCCCATGTCTGCTTTTCTGCAGACATGGGAGAACCTTTTTAACCTCTGTCTCTGTCTCAACTGGTCCCATGGAACAGCTTCATACTGCCTTCTGTCTGGCCTGCAGTGCTGAACCTTCTGAGTGGCTATTCCTGCCCCCACGGGACATACGGCCCTGAGCTATTGTCTTGTATCTCACCCTGTATCCATACGCTTGCAGTAGTTCTTTCTATTACTCAATTTCACTATTTTCTTATATACTATGATTCTACTGTCACCATGTATGCATATGCTCACTACATGTATTTATTGCTCCATCTCCGCCCACTACAAACATGGGAACTCTCTAACCCCTGTCCCAACCCCCCCCCCCCCCATCTTTTTGAGTGGTTGTCTCGTAGTGTTGACCAAGGTGGTGGATGTCTCGGGGTCTTGGCCAAGATTGCAGTGACTGTTCTACATGCACCACAAGCCCACGGATCAGCTTCTTACCATCTTCTGTCCGTGGTCTGTCAACATGGTTCAGACGTGGAGTTCATTGCTGGGTTAAGTACTTCTATTCTATTCACATAATATGCTTACTACATATAAATATTCTATTCACATATATGCTTACCACTTGTATCTATTGCTATGTCCGCCCATCACAATCACGCAAAATGTCTAACGCCTGTCCCGTCTCCCTGTCTCCCTGTCTCTGGCTGTCTTGGAGTGATGACTGGAGTGTCGGACGTCCCGTGATGATGACCGGGAGGATGTGACCCTCTGCGCCGCCCCTTTGCCTCAAATAGATCCGCTATCAGCTGTATCTTTAATCTTTCAAAATGTTCAGTTGCTATCGCATGCACTCACTCACACATGTGAGTGCATGCTTTACCAACTGCTCGCCTGTTTTACTGCAACACTACTATCACCGACATCTAAGAAGGGAGATCCCCCCTTGAATGGCCCTTCTAAGGTTTCTCTCCTCCACATTGCCTGTAGTGCATTTTTTGCAGTGCAGTTTTAGTGAGTTTTTCCTTACCTTCGCGTGGGGTATGTCTGGGAGTGTTGCATTTATTTTGCATTTATTTTACATTTTTTGGACTTTATGGTGTTTTGTTCTTGACCTATTGTGATGTTTCTTCTTGAATTGTTTAAAGAAGATGTGTCCGGCCCATGGGGAAATTACCGTGTGTTGTCTGGCCTTACAAATACATTTGATTTTATTTGATTTTATTTATTAAATCAGCTTGATTGGGACATACTGTTTTTATTTAAAAACATGAAATAATGTTTTGAATATAGTCAGTAAATAAATAAATGCAAATACTATATTTAAACCAGTTATATCATTATTAAAAGTGTAAATCCTAATTAAATCAATGAGTAATTCATAATGTTTTCCATACCTGAGCAGGTGAGGCCAACAGTCTTGCCAGGTGAGCTGGTGTTTCTACCTGAGTCAGAGGTAACACAGTCCAGGAGATGGGACTCGAGTTCTTTGGTCCCGATTGGAGCGTCTCCCTCTCCATAGAGCGCCCCCTGGAGGGCTGAAGGAGCCCCACAGCCAAGCTGCCTACAGACCACCTCTGCATCCTGCTTGTCAAAGTCAGCTTCACATAGTGACCTCCACGCCTGATCGGACTTCATCTCCACTCTGCCTGAACACAGACCAGATCCATTCACAAGCCTCACAGACTCTGTACACACACACACACACACACACACACACACACACACACACACACACACACACACACACACACACACACACACACACACACACACACACACACACACACACACACACACACACACACACACACACACACACACACACACACACACACACACACACACACACACACACAGTCAGAGAGAGAAAAAAGAGTCAGAAACAGAGAGTGAGAGCAGAGCATGTCTGCAGAGTGTAGTACCAAATGGATACATTGAGGAATAAAAAAAAAGACTAGACACAGCGGATCAATTTAGCCACTTTACATATTGAGCGTCATTATGTCAAATGTCCTATGTCACTGGTAATACCGGTGTTGTCATGAGTTTATTAGTCATGGGAAATTTCACATCACCGCGGCAACCTTAGTCCGGTCTCATTATTCTGACAAATCCACACGCAGGCTGATGCATTGTCAGCAATTCACATCAGCCATCTGGTGTCATACAGCTGTTTTAACGGATTTATTGATTTTAAATGCTGAAGGATGTTTTCTAATTACTCTGTTGCACTTGCCTAAGTCTATGTTAATTGATTTCTGTCAAAACTACCTGTAGGACTGACATCAAAACTACCTGTAGGACTGCTGTTCATAAGTTCAGTAAAAAATAAATATATATAGAGAGAGCACACGTACAGATGACAAGTATAGTATGAGAAGGTAGACATGTATATTCATAATTCATTATGTGCCAATATTAAATCGATTTGCTTTGAAGGCACAACAATTGCATTTCCAAATAATATTGGGTTAGAAAAAACCTTTGCTGGATGAATATTACTTCCTTTAACGTACGGTTATGTCTATAACGTACGGTTATGTCTATAACCTTAGTTATATGAGTATGGTGGACGCTCTGCGTCCTACTGGAATACAACCCTGTATCAGTACTAGCACTGAATAAATGTCCACATGCACCTTTACACCTATCCGCCTGGCCACACCCCCATCCGCTCCTATAAGCAGGGGTGTGGTCATACTAACAGCTCCTTCCCCAGACTTTCACCACAAGGCGAAAACCACAGGGTCCTCAGTGCGTCCGACGCAGAGCGTCCGCCATACTCATATAACTATGGTTATAGACATAACCGTACGTTATATATCTTATGGCTACCGCTCTGCGTCCTACTGCAATACAGGAGCTGAGCAGAGCGGAAGCTCGACAAATACACCCACTGAGGCACCCCACAACCATCAGAACCGGGGAGGACCCGAGCACCCCGGACCCCCCTAGTGGAGGATGGGAGGGAATCGGATCCGACTGTGCGAAGAGGGGTCTAGCAACTCAAACACACAGGGTGAGCAGACCGTGGGACTTACCTCCACATAAGAACCCACGACTACACAAACGCGCAACCCACACGCCACTAGGGAACGAACGGGAATCAAATAAAAAAAGCCGGTCACAACCCCCAACATCACGGGGTCAAGGGCAAACCCAACCCTGTGGCAAGGCCGTAGCAGCGGAGTGCGAAGGAGGACAGGAAGGGACTGGACCCCCCGGAAAAAGGGGGGCCTGATGAGGCCAATGACGCCGAAGCACCCCACCAGGCGGTCACTAGTGACACCACCCCCCACATCGCCAGCGTATTCGGACAGGGCCCATCCAAGAGCAGGCCCTTCCCCCCAACAGCACGCCGCCCCGAAGCACTCAAAACGCTACACCCACAGCGGGACCAGACAGCGCACCGGGGAGACAACCATCAAGAGGTTGATCCCTCAATCCAGGCAACAGGCCACTCGATCCGAGCCTGGATCACTGCGGACTAGACAGGCGCCAAAGGGGTCTGCTGAAAACAGCACCCCGGCGGAAGGGGCGTATGCTGGTATGCTGTGCAACATGTCGCAGCCTCCACAAACCCCCCCCCCCCGACCGTCTAGAGGGGCCGAGGCAGAGAAGGCTGACACGATTGGCAGATGTCATGAAAGGTGCCGGGGCACACTCACAGGCAGACAGGGCCAAACCCGGCCTACCCCGAGAGTTGACTCCGCTACCAACACACCAGGGAACCAACCACCCCCTTGGTTCTAACATGAGGTGGTTGTTCCTATAACCCCCCAAGAAAAACTCCAAAACACAACTGCGGGTATACACTGGCTATACCACAGTACAAGTGTTTGAGTTTTCAAGAAGGGGTTAACCCAGGCCAGCAGGTCAAAAATAAATCCAGACCTGAGCCCGGCGGACCGGGACGTACACAGGGATGCCAGAGGGATTCCACAAGAACCACCTCAACAGCCCCCTCCCAGCCACGCCAAGCAGGAGAAGAGAGGGGCGAAAAAGAATGGAGAAGGACCAGGCTCCTTTAGCACAGCGCAAGGTACAAGTTAAACTCTGAGGAGACTCCCTCACTGAGAGGGAGGCTCTGAACTCACCGAGGAGGCTCTGAAACTCCCTGAGGAGGAGGCTCTGAACACACCGAGGAGGCTCTGAACCCACCGAGGAGGCTCTGAAACTCTGAGGAGGCTCCCTCACTGAGAGAGAGGCTCTGAACTCACCGAGGAGGCTCTGAAACTCCCTGAGGAGGAGGCTCTGAACACAACATGGACCAAGCAACAGTGAAGGATAACACGCAGTGACACAATCACGAACATCTCCATAACATCAACCCTGCAACGCCCAGGCCGACCCGGCATTTTCCCCCTGAAAAAGCACAAGTCCCTCAGGGTACCAGAACAGCAGATCTGTGCCCCGGTGGACAACGGGTTAACTGGATTGGTCCGCACGACCACAACCAGTCCCGTGCCCTAAACACGCTGCCATCCCCAGTCCCAGGAGGGGGGCAGGTACGCGTGTCGATCCAAAACATCATAGAGGGCGCCACCCAGACGGTCGGAACACAAGCACCGCGCCCGGTGGCCCACCCCAAGGCGTGAGAGCCCCCTACCAATGCTTGGATCTATTCCGTTAACACCCCCCAGAGATGAACGAGAATACGTCGAGACAAGCCTAGTAAACTGGCGCTCGGAAGAGACAACTCCATCCCAGTTGCCCCATAAAACGCTGTTTAATGATGAGCAACCAAGGCGTGCAAGCCCATGTGTGGTTCCTATCAGAAGCACCCAGGGCCAGCACTACATACACGTCGAGACCCAAAACATATCAATGGTAATTCAAACAAGAACCCAGATACAGTTCCTCCAAGCCGCCTGGGAGAACGACAAGAAGCCGCCTTTTTACAGACAAAAAACACGGACATGGGTCCCATATGATGCGGCTGAGGGAAAAAACAACACCCCGTCAACCTGCTTCATAATAGAGGGGACGGGGCACCCCAAGAGTGACTTCCCACGTGAGCAATAAATCGAAGGTTTTACGTGATATTGAGTCACGTGATAAAAGGCTAAAGACACACATACACAGGGCGCAGCAGAACTCTTGAGTTCCCATGCACCGTAACACCATGACTTGACAACAACAGTGGTCCATATATGGAGCCTGTAAGAACTCATGGAAGTCAGTAACTAATAAAAACGCACCCAGTGACGTACTCTATGGCGGGGGGAATCCCATGACTCAACAGACCATTACAGGCGAGGAGTCGTAAGATAGCCAGCATGCTAACGGAGAAGCATATACCCTCAGGATAAGCTAACCCAACGCACGCTAGTCACAGACGACAACACGTCTGCGAATAGGGTTTATAAACAAGGCCGAAGGCTTACGTGTGAACTAGTGATGTGACGATTCATCGATTTGCATCGGTGCGCCGGCATACACGTTCACGATGCAAGTGCACCGGTGGAATAAGTCCGCGTCGGCAAAATGTCAGGCTGAACTCGCGATGCATCTTGTTGTAGCGTCTTTGCATCGGTCAAAAACCGATGCATTGATATAATTTCCTCTCATCCACTTGTCAGCAGTGCACTGTGACTGCACACACACACAGCAGATACTATTGCTTTGCTACTACATAAGGCGAGAGCCGCGTCACAGTTATCAACAAACAGTGGAAGTCGAGGAGACATGAATAGAATTGCTCAACATGCTAACGCTAGTAGCCTCTGCAACACCAGTAACATTAGTGAGGAGGGGGGGGGGGGTATATTGAAGACGCTTGACAACAGGGGTTCAAAGATAACTTCACATTTATTGGTTATTCATTTCTTAATTATATCGCTTCATGCAATCCATCCAGCCTGGCTCCGTGATGTTGACATAATGCTACGGTCGGAAAGTACTATAGACGCATCCTAGTGACCTAGTCTAGTGTGTGACATCATCAACTGTCGACGGGGTAGCTCAGACGGGGAGGGGCTCTCTCTCTCTCTCTCTCTCTCTCTCTCTCTCTCTCTCTCTCTCTCTCTCTCTCTCTCTCTCTCTCTCAGATTCAGATTCAGATTACTTTATTCACCATATTGTACAGGTACAAATGGAACGTGATTTGACATTTCAGTGCATGATTATTCACAAATAGGAACAACAAAATAATAATAATGATAAATAAATCTTGTGTGTTTTTAGCTAAAGTGGATAGAAAAGACAGTTTATGCAAAAGTCTTCTTAGGCACCCAAGAGTTTTTATATAAATTGTCTTACAGTAGATTCTTTTATTTTTAATAATAATATAAGCTGCATATAAGGAATACAACCAAATCCTCTGTCATACCATAAAATTGTATTATTTATTATTATTATTATTATTTTGCATCGTGTTGAATCGCATCGTATCGCCCCGAATCGCATTATGTTGAATCAAATCGTATCGAATCGTATCGTATCTCAACAGGGGGTGAATCATATCGCATCGCATCGCCCGGTGCTTCAAATGTATCGTTAATGTATCGTATTGTTGGCACCGTATCGAGATGCACATCGCATCGGCCTCAGTGAGGAGATGCACATCCCTAGTGTGAACACAACACCCCTGTTTCATGTTTTAAGAAGAAAACACAGAAGATTGAGAGAGAGCCAAAAGACCCTGGGTACAAGCTAACATATGAGCACTTCCGTAGGTTAACACTCCAAGCTGTAGACTCAATGCCATTGTTTACCAATGTAACAGAATGCACACAACCCCTCAGACAACGGTAAACCTTACCACCATAAGAAGAAACAAATTTCTTCAGGATGAGGAAAGAAAAAACTTTCGACCAAGTGCTAGCCACAGGCCTTGCTAAGCACAACATATGTAGCGACCAGGCTAAATGACTAAAAGTCCTCCTCTCCTACCAACCCCAAACAAGCGAAGGTTCACACATCGTATCCCCAACATATATAGTGAATAAACACACAGTTTGTAACAAAAAATGGTGGCGGTGGCGACGGTCGCGGATCCCCGACAACGTGGCCTCCGTCGAACAGCACCGGCAGCGTCGGGTGGGGAAAATGGGGCTGAAGCACAGCGCGCTCCAACTCCATGTCCCTGCATGCAGCGGTCATCTGCTGCATGGCTGACCCGAACAGCCCAGCATCGGAGAAGGGGGCCGTGAGCAAGGGAAGGCGTTTCTGCTCCGGCACCCGCGCCTGCTCCAGCCAAAGGTGGCGCTGGGATAGGGTGGCCAGGGCGCGTATCTTCCCGGCGGCGATTCCCTGCAGCTGTAACAGGTGCAGGATGGCTCCAGCCGCCTGGGCGTGAAGGACGTGATGGTGCTCGTTCAACGCTGACCCGCCCATCATCATCCCCGACATAAAGCGCGCCAGCTGCACCATGTTAGACGTCACAGCCAGGCTCTGCGTCGCGGCGATGAATGACTGGTTACCCCAGTTGGCCAACTGCCTAGCTGATTTCCCTGGGGGAACCGGCTTCCGCAACGGGACAAAGGATAGATGCCATCGGGCTATCAAGCCGAGGCACCCCCTCCTTCAATCCATGGAACAAACCCGCCACCCGCGTGGCACGTAGGCGGGGGTAAGGCCGGTGATGCGGGAGATTACCTGTCCCTGACGTACATAGGCCTCTATTGAGGGGAAGAATGGACAGACAACTTCCGTCTCCCTCACAGGACGACGTTGCCAGAGATGACCTATCAAGTCATCAGGGACAGGTGCAGGCAGTGGCTGTGGCAACGCCACGCCATTAGCAGCTGCGGCGGCCGCCATGAGCTCCGGGAACAAGGCACGTAATTCTCTATGCGTACCTCCCTCCTCGCAGCCCGCGTCCCTCCCGCACGGGAGGCGGCCACTCAGTGTGGCGCCACCATCCGACGGGGTTGATAGTAGGCCATCCCGTCCCCGAGTCGGAGGTTCTAACCCAACACCGAACGACGAGGGACCCCAAGGAGACATATCACACTCTACCACACCCTGAGGGGGAGAGTTCAAGTTCAAGTTCAAGTTCAAGTTCTTTAATAGTTGTCATACAGAAGTACAGAATACTTTCGTACAAAATGCTTCTTACTGTTACGCTCCAGAGACTGTGCTAGACAAGATAGTATCAAATAACATAATAACATAATATAGCATGAATTTAGAAGAAGAAAATGAGGTCACAGTGTTCGGTATAGACATATGTACAATGTTCTGAGTTACCATATAATATACAATACACAATACTATGCAGTGTACTAATGTACAGTACTATCTAGTGCAAAGCAGAAATGGGATGAGGTACAATTTTAGGTACAATTTACAGTAAGGTGTACGAGTTGTAGTGCAATCCTTCATCCATAAATATAAAGTGTGGGGAGTGGGCGCTACAGTGTGTTTGTTTAAAGTGGGTGTGTGCTATAAGTGTGTGGAGTGGGTGCTACAGTGTGTTTGTTTAAAGTGAGTGTGTGCGTGTGGATGTGTGTGCTATGTGCGTTTGGTGGTTGTTGTTGTGTAGTGTTCATTCATTGTTCGTTTAGCAGCCTGATGGCCTGGGGATAGAAGCTTCTTCTGAGTCTTTCTGTGCTCGCCTTGAGAGTGATATGTCTCCACCGGGTCGTCAAACAAGAGCGCTCCCGCTCCCTCCATAAAATCCTCTGTTTCCATCGGACAAGGAGACCGAGCAGAAGCACCCTCGTCTGGCTCCAGCAGATCCCCAAAGCCAGGACGTTCGCCCCTGCAGCTCACCATCTTACGACGGGAGCGAGCAGAGGCGAAGAGCTTGTGTCTCAGACCCATCCGCCGACGGCCCACCGACGGAGGAACCAGAGCTGGACCTAGGCCATCTCACAGGGGACGGCCTTGGTGCAACAGCTCCTCGGAGAGGCAAACTCTCCACCGGACGCTGCCCGGGTGCGTCTGACTGCCACGACCGTATGGAAAAGGGGCGGGACTTAAGTGTAGGGCCGGGGCAAACATAGACCAATGAAAGCCGATATGAGTCCAATGGTGCCACCCACGAGTCTCTTGAGTCTTCCTGAGATATGAAAGGGAGTGTGGGTGTGGTTTCAGAATAGGGGCGTGTTTAACCCAGACCAATTCATGTATAAGTCTGTACTGAGATGATTGACACCTCCCATAGTTGTGTGTCTGTGTGTTTCTCCAGTGGAAGTGTATGAGGCTCATTCATGGTCCTGTCTCTTTAAGAGAATTCAGCTACAGTGGGGAGTCCATTCATGTGCAAAAACGTTATGAAATCATATGGCATTATTAGAAGGATTTCTTCTCTTGTGAATCGCTCCTGTCTTTTGACACTTTATTATAGTTTGATATACCATTTATCGTATTGTAATATTATTTGGGCCAGTACTTTTCCTACTTCTCTTCATAAACTTTTTATATTGCAAAATAAATTAATAAGGCTTGCCATACTACTTCTAATCAATCTGCTCCTCTTTTTAGGCAACGTAAAATACTATCAATCTTTGATATTATTGTATAACAGATATGTATTGTTATGTTTAACTGCACCTTTAATTTAGATTTATTTCCTATTGTATTCCATAATTATTGCATGCCAAACTCCAGTATTCATTCATATCCAACGAGGCAATCAAATAATATTCATCATCATTTCTTCCACACAACATTAGGTCAGTTCAGTATAAGATTTAGAGTTCCTACAATTTGGAATTCAAAACCCTCTATAATAAAAAAGTGCTAATCTATTTCATCACTCAAATCCAGGCTTAAATATTTGTTTTTACTAATTATTAATGTTGTTGTTTTTGTTATTATTATTAATATTAGTTCGATTATTATTGTTATTATTATTATTATTATTATTATTATTATTATTATTATTATTATTATTATTATTATTATTATTATTATTATTATTATTATTATTATTATTATTATTATTATTATTATTATTATTATTATTATTATTATTATTATTATTATTATTATTATTATTATTATTATTATTATTATTATTATTATTATTATTATTATTATTATTATTATTATTATTATTATTATTATTATTATTATTATTATTATCATTATCATTATCATTATCATTATCATTATCATTATCATTATCATTATTATTATTATTATTATTATTATTATTATTATTATTATTATTATTATTATTATTATTATTATTATTATTATTATTATTATTATTATTATTATTATTATTATTATTATTATTATTATTATTATTATTATTATTATTATTATTATTATTATTATTATTATTATTATTATTATTATTATTATTATTATTATTATTATTATTATTATTATTATTATTATTATTATTATTATTATTATTATTATTATTATTATTATTATTATTATTATTATTATTATATTATTATTATCTTAAAGGGGAACTATCTTATAAATGTCCTTTTTCAGTGTTTAGCATTGTTTCCTAGCTATGTGAACTTATATTAATATGATCTATGTCTCTAATTATCATATTGGCGCATTCTTCCAATTCTCCTCTAACAATATTCACCCTCACTGAACTGAGTCATCTGAACATGTGCTGATCTGTGATGTCAGAGAGACACCGCTGCATGTTAATGTTCAGGTGAACCAGAACCAGTACCATTGTGATGTCAGAGAGACACCGCTGCATGTTAATGTTCAGGTGAACCAGAACCAGTACCATTGTGATGTCAGAGAGACACCGCTGCATGTTAATGTTCAGGTGAACCAGAACCAGTACCATTGTGATGTCAGAGAGACACCGCTGCATGTTAATGTTCAGGTGAACCAGAACCAGTACCATTGTGATGTCAGAGAGACACCGCTGCATGTTAATGTTCAGGTGAACCAGAACCAGTACCACTGTGATGTCAGAGAGACACCGCTGCATGTTAATGTTCAGGTGAACCAGAACCAGTACCATTGTGATGTCAGAGAGACACCGCTGCATGTTAATGTTCAGGTGAACCAGAACCAGTACCATTGTGATGTCAGAGAGACACCGCTGCATGTTAATGTTCAGGTGAACCAGAACCAGTACCATTGTGATGTCAGAGAGACACCGCTGCATGTTAATGTTCAGGTGAACCAGAACCAGTACCATTGTGATGTCAGAGAGACACCGCTGCATGTTAATGTTCAGGTGAACCAGAACCAGTACCATTGTGATGTCAGAGAGACACCGCTGCATGTTAATGTTCAGGTGAACCAGAACCAGTACCATTGTGATGTCAGAGAGACACCGCTGCATGTTAATGTTCAGGTGAACCAGAACCAGTACCACTGTGATGTCAGAGAGACACCGCTGCATGTTAATGTTGAGACAGAAGATGAGCTGCACACAGTGGCACCTGCACTCTTGCCACATCAGCTCAAAACAGCTCGAGATCTTGAGGTAGAAAAATGCTGTTTTTGAGGACTTGATTAGAAATACAAAACAATGAATAAAAAAAAATATATATTACAGAGGTGTTCCATAGACTCACAGGAATTGTGTAAAAGTGCCCAAATAGTGAAAGAAATAGTAAAATAGTTCCCCTTTAATATTATGAAAACATTTTATGAACTTATTTTACTTTCACTTAAAAAGAAAAGTATCCAATGATTTAATTCATGAGTTGAGGCCCTGTATAGGCCCATCTGGGTCTCTTGCCTCTACTCAGCACCTTTATATACACTTTCTGTCATGGTCAATGTTTAATTTGTACTGTTTTGCTGTAATGATGTAAAATAAAGAAATAGGTGTGTATGTGTAGCGTCACTGTCAAACAAATGCCAATCCTACGCTCTGGGAGGAGTAGCATTGTGAGAAAGTGGTGGAATAATAATAAAGAAGAATATATACGATAGATGACAAGAGTGTGTGTGACCTAAGTCACCTATGAATGAACAATGCAGATGTAACCCACTGACAGTCATTGAGACAGAGGGTGAGACTGTAAAGATCAGCAGCTGAATGTGATGTTATTGTTTAGAGTTACCTGAGCAGGTCACGTTCAGGTAAGGAAGAGAGGAATTATAAGACTCCACTGGTCCTCTACACTCCCTCAGTGCAGACTCAGAGCCAGAACAGTCAGTGTGAACCCTCCATACACGTTTTCTAGAACCATAACTCTCTTCTGAACCATAACTCTCTTCTGTTGAAACAGCAGAGCCACAGTCCAGCTGCCTGCACACTACAGCTGCTGTCTTCATGGTCCATGATGACCACACGTCTCCTGGTCTCCAGACTCCCTGGTGGTTGAGCTCCAGTCTCCCAGCACAGCGGCTGCCTCCTTCCAACCTCACATCATCATGTTCTGCACAGAAACAAGAGAAACAACTACATTTAGAGGCATGTTTATCTGTAATAATAATAATGATTTTCATCCTTCTCTCTCATTTGATTGACACATCAAAGATCACCTTCCTCTTCGTAATATTTAAAACGTCTGATCTCTATTAACCCTTGTATGGTGTTTGCATTTATGTTACTCACCCAAAGTTCATGGGTCTGGTGGACCGACAACAATATTGGGATTTTAAAACAATAAATCCAGAACAATTTATATAAATAGATGATATATATGTTCATCTCAATTACAAGCAATTTAAAAAGCATATATGCTTAATGTTTCGCATTTACCTCTGCTAGATCACATTTATGAATAAAAGTAGTATTTGTGATCAAATGTGATGTCTGTTCAAAGAAAATCCAGCATAATCGAGACATGAATTTAATAAATCAGGTTAATCTCGTAGAGATAAATGAAACAAGGTGGAGGCAGACAGTGAAGGTACACAGTGAACCTCTCCCCCATGCTGCTATGATGCCCTCAGTTCCCCAAGGGCATCAATAAAGGAATATCTTATCTTAGTGTTACCTACTGATTTGTCACTTTGAACTGCATGGTATGGCCTCCTTGTGTGTATTTTATGCATGTATCCATACCTATTATTAATATTATTATTAGGGCTTTAGATAGAAGTCTACTTGAATACATCACTATTATTATTAGGGCTTTTGATTGAAGTTTATCTGAATATATCACTATTATTATTAGGGCTTTAGATAGAAATGTATCTGAATACATCACTATTATTATTATTAGGGCTTTATATAGAAGTTTATCTGAATACATCACTATTATTATTAGGGCTTTATATAGAAGTGTACCTGAATACATCACTATTAATATTATTATTATTATTAGGGCTTTAGATATAAGTTTATCTGAATACATCACTATTATTATTATTATTATTATTATTATTATTATTATTATTATTATTATTATTATTAGGGCTTTATATAGAAGTTTACCTGAATACATCACTATTATTATTATTATTATTAGGGCTTTAGATAGAAGTTTATCTGAATACATCACTATTATTATTATTAGGGCTTTAGATATAAGTTTACCTGAATACATCACTATTATTATTATTATTATTATTAGGGCTTTATATAGAAGTTTACCTGAATACATCACTATTATTATTATTATTATTATTAGGGCTTTAGATATAAGTTTACCTGAATACATCACTATTAATATTATTATTAGGGCTTTAGATAGAAGTTTACCTGAATACATCACTATTAATATTATGGCTTTAGATATAAGTTTACCTGAATACATAACTATTATTATTAAGGCTTTATATAGAAGTTTACATGAATACATCACTATTATTATTATTATTATTAGGGCTTTAGATATAAGTTTACCTGAATACATCACTATTATTATTATTATTATTATTATTATTATTATTATTATTATTATTATTATTATTATTATTATTATTATTATTATTATTATTATTATTATTATTATTATTATTATTATTATTATTATTATTATTATTATTATTATTATTATTATTATTATTATTATTATTATTATTATTATTATTATTATTATTATTATTATTATTATTATTATTATTATTATTATTATTATTATTATTATTAGGGCTTTATATAGAAGTTTATCTGAATACATCACTATTATTATTAGGGCTTTATATAGAAGTGTACCTGAATACATCACTATTATTATTATTAGGGCTTTAGATAGAAATGTACCTGAATACATCACTATTATTATTATTATTATTAGGGCTTTAGATATAAGTTTATCTGAATACATCACTATTATTATTATTATTATTATTATTATTATTATTATTATTATTATTATTATTATTATTATTATTATTATTATTATTATTATTATTATTATTATTATTATTATTATTATTATTATTATTATTAGGGCTTTATATAGAAGTTTACCTGAATACATCACTATTATTATTATCAGGGCTTTAGATATAAGTTTATCTGAATACATCACTATTATTATTATTAGGGCTTTAGCTATAAGTTTACCTGAATACATCACTATTGTTGTGAAGGGCCAGATTAAACTGAATATATATATGTATCGTTTGATATACCTTGTATATTATTTATATATATACACGGAATATCCCTTTACCTGCGTACAAACCAGAGTAATATTCGCTCTCCTATTGGACAGCGGCCCCAGGCGCCAACGACCAAGCCCCCAACGGCAAGTTCAAAGGCAACTCCGGGCATGTCAGTACATGCCCAGAGTCTGCGTAGTAATACGAGACAAGATCTGAGGTTGGGACTAGATATTCACTTACGTATAAATACGGCGCAGGTGTAAACAGCAGTAGTTCAGTTCATTCAGTACCTTACCAAAACCTAGTAAAGCCTTCACCACGAGCCAACGTGCAGTGAAGTGAGCAACTTTGCATCTAAATAGAGCATTGAGAACCGCGTGCGAATAGAATGTTAAAGTGTCAGAGTTTAACGCAGTAACGTTGAGTTCGACTTAATCTAATGTGAAGTAATAGTCGATCATTTATTGTATATCGTGCGGCTACAGTTCTTCCGTGACCAGCATTACCATCGGTTCGTCGTGTCTTTAGCTAGTGCACTTATCCAGGCTGTGCGGCCTAAATCCGTGCCCACACCCGAGGAGTCCTAGGCGAGAACCGTTGGATATGTACACAGGAGAATCGGCACCGGCGAATGCAGAACCATTTCTGGTTGGATTATATTGCTTTGGGACTGTGACCACGGGAGAAGAGCACTGTTGATTCCACTGTCGTTTGGGATTTACCCTCGTGAGGATCACCACTCGGGCCCGCCTCGTGGAAGGGGCTGGCTAGCTGTCATCAATGCTGTCGAGCATATTGGATTACAACTATTGCTTTTGTCTGCTGATCAAGGGAGTACAAGCACCGGCTCCTGTATCTGGAGCCTCTTTATTCCTCGTTGACTCAGACTGGGTACCCGAACATTCCTCTACCCCTCCCGGCTTTACACCCCGGAGGGAACCCAGTGTCTCCAGTTGGTACCGGTGTGGCCCATATAATTGCTATACCACAGGTGGCGTCAGCTTAGACCCATCATAGTATTCCTACTATTCTCATTGACTTATGCTCTTGACTGACTTTACGTATATTCTTTGCCATACAAGCGCGACTCTAATTCTCAATCTGTAACCTAACGTTGCTTAATAATAATAAATAACCCTCCAATATAATTTATGTGTCAATGCCGTATTCTTGTGTGGGTGTTCACCATCAATATTTGATGTACTGTTTGGCCAGTAATTAAAGTACATAACTAGTAGTGGTTTAATATATCACAATCTTTAATACAGTCAGGGTTTTGTAACCCCTCAGTTACAATTGGTCCTTCGAGCCGGAGGGTATCAGTGTAATATTTAATATAATATTAATATTAACCATGGCCAGCGGTTAACACTCCCCAAGCGGCTCTCCCAAGCTAGAACGCCCGCAGCGCAAACGTCAGCCACCTCCCTATCTGGAGGAATTCGCTGTCGTTCTACCACCTAGCTTATCTAAACAGACGTTAAATACGGATAAAGCGGATAGTCAAAGCATGTCAAATCCTATCGACCAGGCGACCCTGCCAGTAGAGACCCCAGTGGGTTCTAACGAAACTGACTCAGCTCACGGGGGGGACCAGGTGGGACATGACATGACTATACCTCCGGACAGCGTCACCGGGATAGTCCCCGGAGCGCTCCAGGATAAAGAAAGCGCTCCAGGGACAGAACCCGACACACAACCAAGTGAAGAGAAGCGCGCCCAGGAGATGGACCTCGGGGCGCGCCAGGAGAACAGATCTCCAACGAGCACTGTCAGAAGCCGATCACCTCCGTCAGTGTCATCCCCCAGCGAGGCGGACCAGATACTGGCGCAAGCCTTGATCGCCACCCTGACAGCCTCCACCGAACGCGATCGACTTCAAGCAAAGACGCTTAGTGAGCGCGAACACTCCGCCACGGAAAGAGAGCGCCTCCACGCGCAACTCCAAGCGCAAGCCCTTAGTGAGCGCGAACACTCTGCCGTGGAACGAGAGCGCCTCCGGGCGCAACAATTAAGCGAGCGCGAACACTCTGCCATGGAACGAGATCGCCTTCAGGCTCAACAGACGAGCGAGCGCGAACAACGAGAGCGCCTCCAGGCGCAACAAGCAAGCGAGCGCGAACACTCTGCAGCGGAGCGAGAGCGCCTTCACGCGCAACTCCAAGCGCAAGCCCTTAGTGAACGCGAACACTCTGCAACCGAACGAGAGCGCTTCCAGGCGCAACAACGGAGTGAAGACGACCGCATAAGACTGGAGGAGAGACGCCTTCAGACGGAAGAGAACATTGAAAGAGACCGCGCCAATGCACAGCGCGACGCCGCCAATGCCCAGCGCGAAGCAGAGCGCGACCGGCTGCAGGCGCAGATGATAGAACAATTGATTGCCAGGGCGACACCCCCTCTCTCCGCACGGAGCTCCCGGAGATCATCACGACAAGGGTCTAGGGCACCTTCCCCTACCCGACAAAGCGACCCGGGACCCGGCCAACAGGAGGATCCTGTCTACGTCTCCAACCCCCCTCCCCGACCGGTCCATACGAGACCCAGCCACCGGGAAGAACCGGCCTACGTCGCCGAGAGACTGACTAGAAGACTTCAGGATCTAGAAGAGGAAGAGGAAGAGGAGGAAAGTCAAGCCCACCAGCAGCAACGTACTCTGGACCAGGAGGCCCAGTACAGCCCAGACTTCAGCCCCGAGTCACTGCACTACAAACCCCCGACTCAACTCACGGGTGAGTTTGACGTACAGTCAGCACCGAGGAACAGCACCTGGGTACCCGGCCTCTGGTACCCACCAAGTACCAACCCACGACAACACGTACGGGGAGACTCGCCCAGGAGTCCTCTTCCCCTACGCTCACCAATGTGCCAGCCATCCATGGCATCGTACCTTGGCACACCGACGTTCCCAGACTTTACGCGCGAGGACAGAGCACAGTACACGGAATTACGGATGTGCTTGGAGACTATGATGTCCGACGTCCCCGACGAGTCGTACAAATATGCCATCCTCCTCAAGCATCTCAAGGTGCCCAGAGCGCATAACATAGCGCTGGCATATTCCAACTCAAGCACCCCATACTCCGCGGCTCTGGTGGCCCTCGACCAGCGTTATGGACGCATATGGGACTACGTGATACAAGAAATAAGAGATATCGACCGCCTCCCCCCAGCCAAAGACAATAGAGCAGTGGATGACCTCTCTATCAAGATACAATCCCTGGTAGGGATGCTGGGGTCCCAAAAGGAGAAAGGGAGATATGAACTATATGCTAACTCTAATGTGGAGCGAATACTGGAGAAGCTCCCTCCAGCCCGCCAAGAGCGCTTTCGGCGGCAGACAGACCACCGTGATCCCGACGGCCCCGAGCCATCCCTCCTAGACCTGGCCGCCTTCCTCGCGAGGGAAGTCAGCAGCCTACGACTGGACACGTTCGTGTGGAGTGGATCTAGCCCAAGAGATGGATCTCGGAGACCTAACGATAACCGCCGGTCAGTGACCGTTATGCACCAGGCCGAGTCAGTGCCGCAGCACAAGAACCACAGCACCCCCCCGACGAAGGGGAAGTGGAAGATTGTATGCCAGTACTGTGAAAAGGAACATTGGCTGTCTCAATGTGACACTTTCAAGAAGATGACCGCTGACGAGGTGAGTCAGTGGATCAAAGCCAACCGCCGCTGCTTCCGCTGCGCGCGCAGCCATATGGCAGCTGAGTGCCGTTTAAAGAAGAAATGCAGCAAGTGCGACGGCGCCCACTTGGAGGTCCTACACGACAGCAACAAGAAGAAACCCGTACCCCCAAGCAGCTCGAGAGTGAACGTCATGTACATAGATCCTGCGAAGAGTGGGAGCTCCCGAGTGCTCTTGAAGGTGGTCCGAGTGATATTAAGCTACGAGGACAAGGTCATGGACACTTACGCCGTCCTAGACGATGGGTCAGAAAAGACTCTCCTCCTCGCATCCGCCGCAGCCCGGCTGGGTCTGCGGGGGAGCGAAGAAACAATGACAATCCGTACTATTAGAAGAGACCTGAAGACCATAAAGGGTGAAAATGTCTCCTTCACGATAGCAGCGGTCGGGCAGCCCGAGAAGCAGTATAGAATTACTAACGCCTTCACCAACCAAGACATAGGACTGTCACAGTACACCTACCCCATCCCAAAGCTGATGGAAAAATACGTGCACCTACGTCAACTACCTATACCGCTCATCGACGGCGCCACCCCGACCCTGCTCATAGGATCCGACCACGCACACCTCATCGTCCCAACGGACCGGGTCCACATCGGGCCCAGAGGCTGTCCAGCAGCGGTCGAGACCCGCCTAGGTTGGACACTACAAGGCCCCCTCTCCGGGTCTTCCAACCGACCAACAGCCACTCGCTGCCTCCACTCAAGAATAAAAGAAGAAGACACCACCCTCTTACAGCACGTCGAGAGGCTATGGACATTAGACGCGATGCCCTTTAAGAATGAAAAGAAACTCGTTCGCTCAAAGGAAGACACTTATGCCATAACCCTCCTCGAGCAGAGGACAAAGAGAGTCGAGGTCAATGGAGTGATGAGATACGCAACTCCACTCTTGAGGCGAGAGGGTATGCCCACCCTCCACGCCTCAAAAGAAGCGACAGAGCGATATCTGCTGAACACCGAGCGGCGTCTAGCCAAAGACCCCACTCAAGTCACTGTGTACCGCGCTGAGATTGACAAGCTGATCACAGCGGGACACATAAAGAAAATTGACATTCAAGAGGCCGACCAGACGACCGAATCATGGTACGTGCCCCACCACAAGGTCCACCACAACGGCAAGGATCGCATTGTATTCAACTGCAGCTACCAGATCGGACTACAGAATCTGAATAAAGAACTCTTGCCCGGCCCAACACTCGGCCCCTCTCTACTCGGCGTACTACTACGCTTCCGCCAAGACAAGGTGGCCATCAGCGGCGACATCAAAGGGATGTTCCTGCAGGTGCGACTAGTGGAAGAGGACAAGCTCTTGCTGCGGTTCCTATGGAGAGAGAGGATCGGAGATGAGCAACCATCCATCTACCAATGGGAGGTCCTCCCCTTCGGAACCACATGCAGCCCATGCTGTGCTACGTTCGCACTGCAAAAACATGTGACGGAAGACCCTGAAGCTGACGAGGAGGTCAGACAAAGTGTAGAGAGGAGTTTCTACGTGGACAACTGTCTGCAAAGCGTCTCGACGCCAGAAGAAGCCGAAGCCCTCCTACTCAAGCTCCGCGCCTCACTGATCAAAGGCGGCTTTGATCTTCGGCAGTGGGCCAGCAGTGACCCTCAAGTACTTCGCAGCCTCTCCCCAGAGACAAAGGCAGCAAGCAGCGAGACCTGGATGGCGACCATCCCAGGTGAAGCACAAGAAATGACATTAGGCCTAGTCTGGTGCTTCAAAACAGACTCGCTCCATTACAGATACACACCCCTGACCACGGAGCAGGGAAGGTCGACCCCTCTACCGACCCCCAGACGGAGCGTATACAGAACACTCGCAAGGCAATACGACCCGCTGGGGTGTATCCTACCTTACACCACCCGGGCAAAAATGATTGTACGAGAACTGTGGGACAAGGAACAGGGCTGGGACGACCCCATACCCGACCACCTCGCTTCCACCTGGAGAGAGTGGGAGAGAGAACTCAACTCGCTCCAAAATGTGAACATACGCCGAAGCTACTTCCCACCCACAGTGCGGCTGGAGACGTGCCAGATGGACCTGCACGTCTTCAGCGACACCTCAGAAGTGGCCTACGGCTCGGTGGCTTACTTGCGGGCCCGAGAGGAGGGAGGAGAAATACACACAGCCTTCATCCTGGCTCGCTCAAGGATAGCCCCCCGCAAGCAACAATCGATCCCGCGTCTAGAGCTCTGCGCAGCTCTGGTAGGCGCGCAACTCGCCACGTTAATCCAACGTGAACTCACCATCCCGGTGCAAAGAACAATCTTGTGGTCAGACTCCATGACCGTACTCACATGGATCCAGTCCGATTCGTGTAGATACAAGGTCTTCGTGGGAGTCAGAATCACAGAAATCCAAGACTTAACAGGATCAGCGTGCTGGAGGTACGTGGACACGAAACAGAACCCAGCAGATGTCATCACACGGGGGATGTCCCTAGATGACCTCACACGTCACAATATCTACAGTAACGGTCCTGAGTTCCTCAAGCTCCCGGAAGAAGAGTGGACGCACACACCAGTCCCCACTGACCCTAACATAGACGACTGCCCCACCTTTGAGAGTGCGCAGTTAAAGACATTCCTGTGGCACCACCCTGAGGTTCCCCCCACTACCGACATTAACGCAGCTAACTACGAAGAAGCAGAACTCCTTCTGCTACAGCGAGCCCAAAGAGACTCGTTCCCCGACGAGCTAGACTGCCTGCAGGGAACAAAGCCAGTCCCGTCAGACAGCAGACTGCTCCACTTGGCCCCCGAGCGCGACACCCTTGGCCTCATCAGGGTGGGTGGTCGTTTGAGACGGGCCCCGGACTTAACGGATGACGTCAAGTTTCCTATAGTCCTCAACAGCCGACACAAGGTCACCGAGCTCATCATAAAGAAATACGACGAGGATGTGCACCACGCTGGGGCAGAGAGAGTCTTCGCTGAGATCCGACGTCGCTATTGGATACTGAACGGAAGAGAAGCAGTACGTCGCTTCCAGCGGACTCGACCAGACTGTCGCCAGTGGCGAGCACAGCCTAGTATACCCAGGAGGGCCGACCTGCCTCACCGCCACACCCGACCCGTGGCGAGGCTGATAGAATTGCCAAGGCTCCCTGACTCCCTTGATGACGATCATGACCCACTGACTTTGTAGATTGCCCTACTCCCCACAACAGACATTGAGTAGTTGACAGGACTATTAATCTGTCTTCCTTTTAACTAATTAGGTGCGGACTAATTAGGAGGCGGCTGTTGTGAAGGGCCAGATTAAACTGAATATATATATGTATCGTTTGATATACCTTGTATATTATTTATATATATACACGGAATATCCCTTTACCTGTGTACAAACCAGAGTAATATTCGCTCTCCTATTGGACAGCGGCCCCAGGCGCCAACGACCAAGCCCCCAACGGCAAGTTCAAAGGCAACTCCGGGCATGTCAGTAGTTCAGTTCATTCAGTACCTTACCAAAACCTAGTAAAGCCTTCACCACGAGCCAACGTGCAGTGAAGTGAGCAACTTTGCATATAAATAGAGCATTGAGAACCGCGTGCGAATAGAATGTTAAAGTGTCAGAGTTTAACGCAGTAACGTTGAGTTCGACTTAATCTAATGTGAAGTAATAGTCGATCATTTATTGTATATCGTGCGGCTACATTTCTTCCGTGACCAGCATTACCATCGGTTCGTCGTGTCTTTAGCTAGTGCACTTATCCAGGCTGTGCGGCCTAAATCCGTGCCCACACCCGAGGAGTCCTAGGCGAGAACCATTGGATATGTACACAGGAGAATCGGCACCGGCGAATGCAGAACCATTTCTGGTTGGATTATATTGCTTTGGGACCGTGACCACCGGAGAAGAGCACCGTTGATTCCACTGTCGTTTGGGATTTAACCTCGTGAGGATCACCACTCGGGCCCGCCTCGTGGAAGGGGCTGGCTAGCTGTCGTCAATGCTGTCAAGCATATTGGATTACAACTATTGCTTTTGTCTGCTGATCAAGGGAGTACAAGCACCGGCTCCTGTATCTGGAGCCTCTTTATTCCTCGTTGACTCAGACTGGGTACCCGAACATTCCTCTACCCCTCCCGGCTTTACACCCCGGAGGGAACCCAGTGTCTCCAGTTGGTACCGGTGTGGCCCATATAATTGCTATACCACAGGTGGCGTCAGCTTAGACCCATCATAGTATTCCTACTATTCTCATTGACTTATGCTCTTGACTGACTTTACGTATATTCTTCGCCATACAAGCGCGACTCTAATTCTCAATCTGTAACCTAACGTTGCTTAATAATAATAAATAACCCTCCAATATAATTTATGTGTCAATGCCGTATTCTTGTGTGGGTGTTCACCATCAATATTTGATGTACTGTTTGGCCAGTAATTAAAGTACATAACTAGTAGTGGTTTAATATATCACAATCTTTAATACAGTCAGGGTTTTGTAACCCCTCAGTTACAACTATTAATATTATTATTAGGGCTTTAGATAGAAGTTTACCTGAATACATCACTATTAATATTATGGCTTTAGATATAAGTTTACCTGAATACATAACTATTATTATTAAGGCTTTATATAGAAGTTTACATGAATACATCACTATTATTATTATTATTAGGGCTTTGATATAAGTTTACCTGAATACATCACTATTATTATTATTAGGGCTTTAGATATAAGTTTACCTGAATACATCACTCCTATTATTATTATTATTATTATTATTATTATTATTATTATTATTATTATTAATTATTATTATTATTATTATTATTATTATTATTATTATTATTATTATTATTATTATTATTATTATTAGGGCTTTAGATAGAAATGTACCTGAATACATCACTATTATTATTATTATTATTATTATTATTATTAGGGCTTTAGATATAAGTTTACCTGAATACATCACTACTATTATTAATATTATTATTAGGGCTTTAGATAGAAGTGTACCTGAATACATCACTATTATTATTAGGGCTTTAGATAGAAGTTTATCTGAATACATCACTATTATTATTAGGGCTTTAGATATAAGTTTACCTGAATACATCACTATTATTATTATTATTATTATTATTATTATTATTATTATTATTATTATTATTATTATTATTATTATTATTATTATTATTATTATTATTATTATTATTATTATTATTATTATTATTATTATTATTATTATTATTATTATTATTATTATTATTATTATTATTATTATTATTATTATTATTATTATTATTATTATTATTATTATTATTATTATTATTATTATTATTATTATTATTATTATTATTATTATTATTATTATTATTATTATTATTATTATTATTATTATTATTATTATTATTATTATTATTATTATTAGGGCTTTAGATAGAAATGTACCTGAATACATCACTATTATTATTAGGGCTTTAGATAGAAGTGTACCTGAATACATCAATATTATTATTAGGGCTTTAGATAGAAGTTTACCTGAATTGAATACATCAATATTATTATTAGGGCTTTAGATAGAAGTGTACCTGAATTGAATACATCAATATTATTATTAGGGCTTTAGATAGAAGTGTACCTGAATACATCACTATTATTATTATTATTATTATTATTATTATTATTATTATTATTATTATTATTATTATTATTATTATTATTATTATTATTATTATTATTATTATTATTATTATTATTATTATTATTATTATTATTATTATTATTATTATTATTATTATTATTATTATTATTATTATTATTATTATTATTATTATTATTATTATTATTATTATTATTATTATTATTATTATTATTATTATTATTATTATTATTATTATTATTATTATTATTATTATTATTATTATTATTATTATTATTATTATTATTATTATTATTATTATTATTATTATTATTATTATTATTGTTATTGTTATTATTATTATTGTTATTGTTATTATTATTATTGTTATTGTTATTATTATTATTATTATTATTATTATTATTATTATTATTATTATTATTATTATTATTATTATTATTATTATTATTATTATTATTATTATTATTATTATTATTATTATTATTATTATTATTATTATTATTATTATTATTATTATTATTATTATTATTATTATTATTATTATTATTATTATTATTATTATTATTATTATTATTATTATTATTATTATTATTATTATTATTATTATTATTATTATTATTATTATTATTATTATTATTATTATTATTATTATTATTATTATTATTATTATTATTATTATTATTATTATTATTATTATTATTATTATTCAGGCTTTAGATATAAGTTTACCTGAATACATCACTATTATTATTATTATTATTATTATTATTATTATTATTATTATTATTATTATTATTATTATTATTATTATTATTATTATTATTATTATTATTATTATTATTATTATTATTATTATTATTATTATTATTATTATTATTATTATTATTATTATTATTATTATTATTATTATTATTATTATTATTATTATTATTATTATTATTATTATTATTATTATTATTATTATTATTATTATTATTATTATTATTATTATTATTATTATTATTATTATTATTATTATTATTATTATTATTATTATTATTATTATTATTATTATTATTATTATTATTAGGGCTTTAGATAGAAGTGTACCTGAATACATCACTATTATTATTATTATTATTATTATTATTATTATTATTATTATTATTATTATTATTATTATTATTATTATTATTATTATTATTATTATTATTATTATTATTATTATTATTATTATTATTATTATTATTATTATTATTATTATTATTATTATTATTATTATTATTATTATTATTATTATTATTATTATTATTATTATTATTATTATTATTATTATTATTATTATTATTATTATTATTATTATTATTATTATTAGGGCTTTAGATAGAAGTGTACCTGAATACATCACTATTATTATTAGGGCTTTAGATAGAAGTTTACCTGAATACATCACTATTATTATTAGGGCTTTAGATAGAAGTGTAACACTGCTAACTAAACTATAATATAGAGCTATGTAACACTGATAACTAAACTATAATATAGAGCTATGTAACACTGATAACTAAACTATAATATAGAGCTATGTAACACTGATAACTAAACTATAATATAGAGCTATGTAACACTGATAACTAAACTATAATATAGAGCTATGTAACACTGATAACTAAACTATAATATAGAGCTATGTAACACTGCTAACTAAACTATAATATAGAGCTATGTAACACTGCTAACTAAACTATAATATAGAGCTATGTATCACTGCTAACTAAACTGTAATATAGAGCTATGTAACACTGCTAACTAAACTATAATATAGAGTTATGTAACACTGATAACTAAACTATAATATAGAGCTATGTATCACTGCTAACTAAACTGTAATATAGAGCTATGTAACACTGCTAACTAAACTATAATATAGAGCTATGTAACACTGATAACTAAACTATAATATAGAGCTATGTATCACTGCTAACTAAACTGTAATATAGAGCTATGTATCACTGCTAACTAAACTACAATATAGAGCTATTTAACACTGCTAACTAAACTGTAATATAGAGCTATGTAACACTGCTAACTAAACTATAATATAGAGCTATGTAACACTGCTAACTAAACTATAATATAGAGCTATGTAACACTGCTAACTAAACTATAATATAGAGCTATGTAACACTGCTAACTAAACTGTAATATAGAGCTATGTATCACTGCTAACTAAACTATAATATAGAGCTATGTAACACTGATAACTAAACTATAATATAGAGCTATGTATCACTGCTAACTAAACTATAATATAGAGCTATGTAACACTGATAACTAAACTATAATATAGAGCTATGTAACACTGATAACTAAACTATAATATAGAGCTATGTAACACTGATAACTAAACTATAATATAGAGCTATGTAACACTGCTAACTAAACTATAATATAGAGCTATGTAACACTGCTAACTAAACTATAATATAGAGCTATGTAACACTGCTAACTAAACTATAATATAGAGCTATGTATCACTGCTAACTAAACTGTAATATAGAGCTATGTATCACTAACTAAACTATAATATAGAGCTATGTAACACTGCTAACTAAACTACAATATAGAGCTATTTAACACTGCTAACTAAACTGTAATATAGAGCTATGTATCACTGCTAACTAAACTGTAATATAGAGCTATGTAACACTGCTAACTAAACTATAATATAGAGCTATGTAACACTGCTAACTAAACTATAATATAGAGCTATGTATCACTGCTAACTAAACTGTAATATAGAGCTATGTATCACTGCTAACTAAACTATAATATAGAGCTATGTAACACTGCTAACTAGGGGTGTAAAGGTACACCTATCAGTACCAAACTGTTTCAGTGTGTACCGTACCGTACTGAACGGCTGTGTACTGAACGGCTGTGTACTGAACGGCTGTGTAGTGTACCGAACGAATACAATGGTATGTTAACCACTAACAACCGCCCACCGGGGGCTGTTTTTCTCACAATCTAATATAATTATTAAAAAAAGATATATAATTACAAGTCGATTATTAATTTCAATATAGAATATTCGTTGACAGCCCTCCAAGTACAATTAGTTACTGCACACTACATCACCCCTGAGTGGAACATGGAAAGCCAAACTTTCCCCCACTGTACCGAACCTTGACTTCAAATCCGAGGTACATACCGAACCGTGGTTTTTGTGTACCGTTACACCCCTACTGCTAACTAAACTATAATAAAAGAATATGTAACACTGTTAACTAAACTATAATATAGAGCTATATAACACTGCTAACTAAACTATAATATAAAAATATGTAACACTACTAACTAATCTATAATATAAAACGATGTAACACTTTTAATTTAACTATAATATATAGCTATGTAACACTGCTAACTAAACTATAATATAGAGCTATGTAACACTGCTAATTCAACTATAATATAAAACTATGTAACACTGCTAACTAAACTATAATATAGAGCTATGTAACACTGCTAATTCAACTATAATATAAAACTATGTAACACTGCTAACTAAACTATAATATAGAGCTATGTAACACTGCTAACTAAACTATAATATAGAGCTATGTAACACTGCTAATTCAACTATAATATAGAGCTATATAACACTGCTAACTAAACTATAATATAGTTCAAGTTCAAGTTTCTTTTATTGCCACACGGCCAGGCCGGTGGAATTTGAGCACGGTGCAGGTGGTAGCTGCGACAATACACCACATGGAACACAACATAACATCAACAACAACATAACATAACATAACATAACATAACATAACAGCAGGGGGTGAAATTAGGATGAGTTGGAGTTGAGTAATTGTATGGCCTTGGGGAAGAAACTGTTGTTGAACCTAACCGTGCGACTACCTAGTGACCTGAACCTCCTACCAGAGGGGAGGAGTTGGAAGAGGTGATGAGCTGGGTGCAGGGGGTCACTGATGATTTTGTGTGCGCGTGTGATGGTGTGATGTTTGTGTATGGAGTCCAGGGTGGGGAGTGTGCAGTTGATGATTTTGGATGCCCTAATGATGATCCTGTCTAGTCTGTGTAGTGTGTGTTTGGGTGTGTTGCCGTACCAAACAGTGATGGAGAGTGAAATAATGTTTTGTATGATAGCTGTGTAAAATTGAATCATTAACGACTTCCTGACCTTGTACTTCCTGAGTTGTCTTAAATGAAATAATCTTTGGTTGGCTGTTTTAAGTAAATGAGTGGTGTGATGATCCCAGTTGAGTTTGTTGCTGATGTGTGTTCCTAAGTATTTAAATGTGTCTGTGGCTGAAATGAGTTGGTTATTGATGAGCAAGGGTGTTTTGGTGGGTGTGATTTTGCGAAAGTCAATAATGAGTTCCACGGTCTTGCTTTCATTGAGTAATAGGTTATGTTCTTTGCACCATGTGAGTGTTCGCTCCACCTCCAGCCGGTAGTCATCCTCCTTGTTGTTAGAGATCAACCCTAGGATGGTGGTGTCGTCCGCGTATTTGAGGGTTTTGACTGAGGGGGATGCTGAACGGAGGTTGTTAGTGTAGAGGGAAAAAAGCCACGGGGAGAGAACACACCCCTGTGGTACCCCAATGTTGGTGGTCAGAGGGAGAGAGGTGAGGTTGTTGTAGCGGACTACCTGTTTGCGGCCCTTCAGTGTGTCCAGCAACCAGAAACAGAGGGAGGGGGCAATGTTCATATTGGTCAGGGTTTGGAACAGTATGAGGGGGTCGATGGTGTTGAAGGCACTGCTGAAGTCAATAAAGAGTATCTGGGCGTAACTGTTTTTGGTCTCCAGATGCTGGAGGGTGTAGTGCAGTGCCAGGTTGACTGCATCATCAGTAGAGCTATGTAACACTGCTAACTAAACTATATAGAGCTATGTATCACTGCTAATTAAACTATAATATAGAGTTATGTAACACTGTTAACTAAACTATAATATAGAGTTATGTAACTCTTTTATTTTTTTTATCTCTTCTATTTTTCTCTGATTTTCTCCCCGTCCCAATTAGTCATTGTGCCAATTCCCCCCCTCCCCTACCTGGTTGTTGTTCCCATGTTCTCCCACGAGTCGGTACAAGGGTGTCCTGATGTCGAACGCACGCTTCCTCCGAGACGTGCGCCGTCAAGCCAGTGACGCTCTTTTCACTTGGCAGCGAGGGCTCTCATTGGTGAAGTGTAACGCGTGGGAGGGCACGCTATCTCCACCAAGTCCTGCCCCGCTTAGCAAGCGCCGAGACCTGACCTGACCTGTCCACAAGGCCAGCTTCCCACCCACCAATACTGCCAATTGTATTAGTATGAACGGCCAGCCAAGCTGGTAGCAACGCAGAGAGCTGCCCCGGGCCTCTTGAGGACAATTTGCCCACCGGCGCGACACGCCACTTTGCGCCTCTAGCGGCTTGGGTGTGCATATTTTTTATACAATATATATCTAATTGAAGCCCTATTTGTTGCCTGTCGATTGCCGTTTCAGGCAGCAAAATCCATTCAGCGGTTCCAGATCATACCAGCTCATACCAATTTCTTTGGGATATATACTTTTGGATATTGCAACTACTACAGAAAAACGTGAGTAACAAGATTTTCTACAACTCAAGTTTAGACCTATGTTACTCTATTTCATTAGCACTATTGTATCAGAAACTTCAGAATGTTATCTGAAAGCCCTATTAAAGCCCTCCATAGCCTGCCCCCCCCCCCCCCTACCTGACTGACCTCCTTCTCCCCTACCGCCCCACCCGTTCCCTCCGGTCCTCTTCCACTCTTTCCCTCACTGTCCCGTCATCCAAACTTAAACGTTTTGGTGACCGGGCTTTCTCACGAGCTGCACCCAGACTGTGGAACACCCTCCCTCAGACTGTGCGACACTCTCCCTCACTCTCCACATTTAAATCCTGACTCAAAACCTACCTGTTCTCCCTGGCATTCAACCATCCCTACCCATAACCACCCTCCTACAACCTAGCACCGCCCCTCCCCTTCCCTACTTTCTCTCCTCTCTCCTGTTGTGTTGTCTGTTGTGTTATCTGTTGTCTGTTGTGTTGTCTGTTGTGTTGTCTGTTGTGTTGTCTGTTGTGTTGTCTGTTGTGTTGTCTGGTGTGTTGTCTGTTGTGTTGTCTGTTATTTTGTCTGTTGTGTTGTCTGGTGTGTTGTCTGTTGTGTTGTCTGTTGTGTTGTCTGTTATTTTGTCTGTTGTGTTGTCTGGTGTGTTGTCTGTTATTTTGTCTGTTGTGTTGTCTGGTGTGTTGTCTGTTGTGTTGTCTGTTGTGTTGTCTGGTGTGTTGTCTGTTGTGTTGTCTGTTATTTTGTCTGTTGTGTTGTCTGTTGTGTTGTCTGTTGTGTTCTCTGGTGTGTTGTCTGTTATTTTGTCTGTGGTGTTGTCTGTTGTGTTGTCTGTTGGGTTGTCTGTTGTGTTGTCTGTTGGGTTGTCTGTTGTGTTGTCTGTTATTTTGTCTGTGGTGTTGTCTGTTGGGTTGTCTGTTGTGTTGTCTGTTGTGTTGTCTGTTGTGTTGTCTGTTGTGTTGTCTGTTATTTTGTCTGTGGTGTTGTCTGTTGTGTTGTCTGTTGGGTTGTCTGTTGTGTTGTCTGTTATTTTGTCTGTGGTGTTGTCTGTTGGGTTGTATGTTGTGTTCTCTGGTGTGTTGTCTGTTATTTTGTCTGTTGTCTGTTGTCTGTGGTGTTGTCTGTTGTGTTGTCTGGTGTGTTGTCTGTTGTGTTGTCTGTTGTGTTGTCTGTTGTGTTGTCTGTTGTGTTGTCTGTTATTTTGTCTGTTGTGTTGTCTGTTGTGTTGTCTGTTGTGTTGTCTGTGGTGTTGTCTGTTGTGTTGTCTGTTGTGTTCTCTGGTGTGTTGTCTGTTGTGTTGTCTGTTATTTTGTCTGTGGTGTTGTCTGTTGTGTTGTCTGTTGTGTTCTCTGGTGTGTTGTCTGTTATTTTGTCTGTTGTCTGTTGTCTGTGGTGTTGTCTGTTGTGTTGTCTGGTGTGTTGTCTGTTGTGTTGTCTGTTGTGTTCTCTGTTGTGTTCTCTGGTGTGTTGTCTGTTGTGTTGTCTGTTCTTTTGTCTGTTGTGTTGTCTGTTGGGTTGTCTGTTGGGTTACCTGTTGAGTTAGCAGTTGCTTTATCGGTTGGTTGACCTGTTACTGTGCTTGTAGTTTGAGCCTGGAGACCTGAGGAGAAACAACAGAAGATTAATGAGCATCATGATTTGACCAGAGCTGTAGAGATGCAACACTTTCAACTTACATTGGAAAAGCGTTTCCAGCCCTGCACTGCTTTGACACACTAAACCATCTAATAATAATAATAATAATAATAATAATAATAATAATAATAATAATAATAATAATAATAATAATAATAATAATAATAATAATAATAATAATAATAATAATAGATTTCATTTATATAGCACACTTTAAACTCAGTGAGCTCTCAAGGTGCTTCACAGCAGAAGGACAACTAAATAATAAATAGAATAAAAAGGTTTAAAACAAGAAAACATTCAAATTAATAAAAATAAAAATATAAGAATAAAAAGGTTTAAAACATAAAAACAGGTTTGGAGATGTGTGGGTAGGCGACCATTGAAAGAGCTGCCGGTCAAACAATATCGAAAGAAGGAAGTAAAACTATCTAAAATTGTCTAAAACAAAATAAAAAATGGTAATTCAAAGAAATAAGAGAAAAGGAAGGATGACCACAAGAAAAAGCGAGAGAAAGAAGACTCCGGAGGACGTACAAACACCGGAGGAAATATCTTGACACGAGGGAAAGACGGAAGAGGTGGCTCAGGCGAGCATGACGCAGGTAGTCAGAGGCGTGGAGAACGTGGAGCCCACCTGGGTAGCGACCATGATAGCCAGCGTACAAGAATTACGGACTGAACTACGGGCTGACATACAGGCCAACGCAAAAGCTATTCAAGCTATACAAAATAGCATACAAGCTAGCGTACAAACCAGCACGCAGAACATACAAGCTGGCACGTTGACTAACCAACAGGCTAACGCGACAGCTAATCAAGAGCTACAAACTATCATACAAGCTAACGCAATGGCTAACCAGGAGAACATGCAGAATATACAAAGCAGCATCGATGGACTAAGGGAAGAGTTGAAGAGGGGACAGGACGAGCTCAGAGAAATGGATAAAGGACTCGAGACAATGGATGACAAAATACAGGAACAAGAGAAATACATAAAGATGTTGGAAAGATGATATAGTACTGTACATTAGTACACTGCATAGTATTGTATATTATATGGTAACTCAGAACATTGTACATATGTCTATACCGAACACTGTGACCTCATTTTCTTCTTCTAAATTACATGCTATACTACGTTATTTGATACTATCTTGTCTAGCACAGTCTCTGGAGCGTAACAGTAAGAAGCATTTTGTATGAAAGTATTCTGTACTTCTGTATGACAACTATTAAAGAACTTGAAACTTGAACTTGGAAGAAAGGACGGCTGAAACGGAAGAATGGAATACAGAAATACATGATATTCTAAAGGAGACGCTCGAACAACAGCACATGATGAGAGAAAGGTTAATGGACTTGGAGGGGAGGTCGAGGAGAAACAACATACGAATATGGGGACTGAAAGAGGGGATGAAAGGAGACTCGATGATCAAATTGGTAGACAGCCTAATTCGAAAAGAATTGAAGATGACAGAACTCGACAAGACAGGAATTCAAAGAGCACACAGGACACTGGCGCCGAAGCCGTGGTTGGACAAGCCACCGAGAGCAGTTATAGTCAACTTCTTGCAATTCGAGGTCAAAGAGAACATTCTTAGAGCAGCCTGGCAAAAGAGGATGGAGGTGGAGGGACAGAGAGTAACCTTCGACCATGATTATGCAACAGAGGTAAAGCGTCTGAGCTATGTTCAGATAAAAAACACTGAAGGAAGGAGGAATCAGATTTCAATCACCAATGACCACGCTGAAGGTCCATTGGAATGAAGGCGTAAAGGTGTACGGTGACGTGCGGGAGGCGGCGAGGGACATGAACCAGAGAGGATGGAAGGTGCCGGGAGCGGAGGAAGAGAGACCGACGCTGTTGCAGAGGTTGGAGAGGGCGAGGAGATGGACCAGAGTCGAAAGGAGAGGAGGAGGCGAGGAGAACGGGAAGGTGAAGGAGATCTGAATCGATTCAGAGAAAATCAACTGAGAAGAAGGAAGCAAAGACACAGAGAAAGGGGGCGGAGAGGAGACATGGTGATCAAAGGGAGGATAAGTACAATACACGCACAATACAGATTAAGGTAAACAGGTGAAGGACTGATGCAATGAGAAGATAGTAAAGCACATACGAGATAATTAAACCAAAAATTCGAAAGGAGGACATAGAGATTCGAGACACATTAGACTGATATACATATGACGCACACAATACAAGAAAATGAAAAGATGAAAGAGACTTATGCAGGAAGAAGATGATAAGGCACATACGAGATAATTATACCGAAAGTGAAAAAAAATAAAAAAAAAATAAAAAAGGACACGGAGATTCAAGAGATATATTGAGATGGACATGAAAGGAACACAGGAGTACACATAACGCATAACACAATTAGACAGGAAGGCTTGGTGAGAGACTCAGCCGTGCTGGAGGGCCTGGTTGTTGTGTGATATTATTAGTTTGTATGAAAAGTTCAATAGTTTTGTATTTTTGCTCTTATTTTCAAATGGCATTTCTTTATGTAAATGCTATGTTATGGTAATAATTACCATATTTAATCTATCCCTGGCTGAATCCGTGGTACCTGCCTGCTTCAAGGTGTCTACTATTATCCCGGTACCAAAGAAATCATCATCAATTATTTATTCGTACATGGAATTACCACAGTCCAACAGTACATATTCATATAATTCACCAAATCCCATGGCCGAAAGGAACAGGAAGAAGACAAATTCTTATATATACCTGCCCCTACACACACACAACACACCGATAGATGTATTGCGTAAAACCAAACAGAATATACCCATTTTGCAAAAATGAAAACATCAACACAACCAAATTAAATCAACATAAATAAACCCATTTTGTGTATCGATCAGTCAAACTCCATATTTAGGTTAATTCATTTATACACACACGCGCACGCACGCACACACACACACACACACACACACACACACACACACACACACACACACACACACACACACACACACACACACACACTTATATAATGTATTATTCTATATTATACTTCTATATACTATATCATTTCTATTTTATTATAATATTACTAAATCATACTATTTATACTACACCATATTGGTACAGTATTATACAATATTTTAATATATTATTATTCTAATACGCTGCTATATACTATATTACTATACTCATACTCGCCTACACTGCAACTCTATGCTACGTCATCCTGACACGCTAAACTGCAATATTATACTAAACTGTGCTATACTGTCTATGTATCTTTTCTTTGCACAACCTTTTGAAGTGAAATATATTACTAGAACTCTTTATCATTCTGCAAAGAGTTCCTTTGATACCTATAACTGAGGTGCACCTTTGTTTTAAGGTTGTTCGTGCAAATTGGTGCTTAAAATTGAATTTCCTTCTGCTGTCATCTGGACAGGGAACGAACAACCTCTGTATATTTCCTGGTAATACTCTGCATTTTGCTCTAAACAAAACTAATAAAGTCTGTATTTCAGCTAACTCTTTAAGTTTCAATAGTCTGGATTTAATAAATAATTTGTTGGTATGTTCTCTTGAATCTACATTGTGAACTATTCTTACTGCTCTCTTCTGTAATATAAATAATGGCTTTATGTTGCTTTCATACGTGTTACCCCACACTTCCACACAGTAACTCAAATATGGTAGGATGAGTGAACAATATAATATTCGCATAGAATTATAATCAAGCACATTATTTGCCTTGTTCAAAACAAAAAGACTGATGATGCGGTCTCCCAAGTACTGCACAGCACCCTCTCTCACCTGGACCGCCAGAAGGGGGGCTATGTGAGACTGTTGTTCATTGACTACAGCTCAGCGTTCAACACCATAGTCCCCACCAGACTGGTGGACAAGCTGATCGAGCTGGGTCTGAGCTACGCTCTGAGCGCCTGGATACTGGACTTTCTGAGTGAAAGGCCCCAGGCGGTCAGGGTGGGGGGTCAGACCTCCAACACCATCACCCTGAGTATCGGGTCCCCCCAGGGCTGTGTCCTGAGCCCCCTGCTGTACTCACTATACACACATGACTGTGTGGCCAAGTTCAGCTCCAACTCCATAGTGAAGTTTGCAGACGACACAGTGGTGGTGGGGCTGATCTCTGACAACGACGAGAAGGCCTACCGGGAGGAGGTTGAGGTACTGGAACGCTGGTGCCAGGACAACAGCCTGCTCCTGAACATTGGTAAAACCAAGGAGCTGATAGTGGATTTTAGGAGAAAACAGCAGGGGACACACACACCACTGAGGATAAACGGGGCTACCGTGGACAGGGTGAGCAGCTTCAAGTACCTGGGGGTCCACATCTCAGAGGACCTGACATGGACAACACACATAGACTCAGTTGTAAAAAAGGCGAAGCAACGCCTCTACCACCTGAGACAGTTAAGGAAGTTCAGAGTATCTGGGAAGATACTCCAGTCCTTCTACTCTGGAGCTGTAGAGAGCATCTTGACCGGAAACATCACTGCCTGGTATGGAAACAGCACGGCACAGGACAAGAAGGCCCTACAGAGAGTGGTGCGCTCAGCTGAGCGTACTACGGGTATTGCACTACCACCCCTGCAGGTCTTATATAACAAGAGGTGCAAATCCAGAGCCTGCAGAATAATGAAAGACCCTCACCACCCCAACAACAGCCTGTTCAAGCTGCTGCGGTCAGGCAAACGCCTGCGAACACCAGCAACTAGGACAGAGAGACTTCGGCTCAGCTTCTTCCCCCAGGCCACCAGAGCCTTGAACAATGAACATTGAGTGCCACAGAACACTGAACTATCCACACACAAGCACACATGAGCACACACACGACACGCACGCTGTGCACGCTCACACACTAGCAGCCACTTTAACACTTTAACATGAGCGGGCACACACTCATGCCGCACACACCCACACTTATGGCCAAAAGGAAAGGCCACTTTAAATTAGTATAGCAACAGTAACAGTGTATTGCACTACCAAAGCTACCTAGCATGTCCTATATGCTCTGTAAATAACTATGTACAGATACCGAGATGTCACACCATGTTACCTGTTACCTGTTTATTGCACAATGTTGTTTTTATTGGATTCTATTATATGTTGTACCACTGTATTGCACATCGTTGCGGGCAAGACCACCCGCATTTCATTGTATACTTGTATGCCGTGACAAATAAAACTCTTGACTTGACTTGACTTGTATGTTGCGTATGTCAGAAATGTCATTATGAATTGAAAATGGGGGACCCTGATGTAAACAAGACGAAAGTCTTTCTCTGGTCTGCATCCCCTTAACAATTGTGTGTATTGAGCCGTACTGTATTGTACCCATTCTGCAATCTGTTAATACAATTTTCAATCAATCAAAACCCCCTCTATGAGGAGCTAGCCAAGATGAGAACCCCTCCCACCCCCTCTATGAGGAGCTAGCCAAGATGAGAACCCCTCCTACCCCCTCTATGAGGAGCTAGCCAAGATGAGAACCCCTCCCACCCCCTCTATGAGGAGCTAGCCAAGATGAGAACCCCTCCTACCCCCTCTATGAGGAGCTAGCCAAGATGAGAACCCCTCCCACCCCCTCTATGAGGAGCTAGCCAAGATGAGAACCCCTCCTACCCCTTCTATGAGGAGCTAGCCAAGATGAGAACCCCTCCCACCCCCTCTATGAGGAGCTATCCAAGATGAGAACCCCTCCCACCCCCTCTATGAGGAGCTAGCCAAGATGAGAACCCCTCCCACCCCCTCTATGAGGAGCTAGCCAAGATGAGAACCCCTCCCACCCCCTCTATGAGGAGCTAGTCAAGATGAGAACCCCTCCTACCCCCTCTATGAGGAGCTAGCCAAGATGAGAACCCCTCCCACCCCCTCTATGAGGAGCTATCCAAGATGAGAACCCCTCCCACCCCCTCTATGAGGAGCTAGTCAAGATGAGAACCCCTCCTATCCCCTCTATGAGGAGCTAGCCAAGATGAGAACCCCTCCTACCCCCTCTATGAGGAGCTAGCCAAGATGAGAACCCCTCCTACCCCCTCTATGAGGAGCTAGTCAAGATGAGAACCCCTCCCACCCCCTCTATGAGGAGCTAGCCAAGATGAGGAGCACGTTCAGCCACAGACTCATACCCCCCCGACACTCCACTAACCGCCTTGGCCAGTCAGCCATCAACGTATGACGGATATCGTGCCAGTTAGGGTACCTTGTGTATACCTCACCTTGTGTATACTGTTTACTTTGACTCTTATTCATAGTATATATTCAGATTAACATTTTCTATTGCCTATATTTATTGTAATGTATAATATAACCGATAGGGCACACAGACCCTCATCTGCACCTTTGTTTATTTTTCTCATATCTTTAATAGTTAATTATATTGTTTTACACCATTTATTCTTATCGTATTTTTATATTCAGATACAATTGTATCCCCTATGTTTATGTCTTTCTACTATTACCCTGCCCATATCTGTACCCCCCCCCCCCCTCATCGTAATGATGTATTGTGTGTTTTGATGTAAATCAAGATCCGTGGTCCGAGGTATTATGAATAAAAATCTGAGTACTAATATTGAAAAATGTATATCAGAAAGATTAGTAGACAATTCCTAAAGTCCAATAAAAAAAGGTATTACAATATGGATCCATACTGTTAGTGAAATAAATATGCTCTTTCATTAGTATGGTCAGCAAGAGTTAAGAAGAAGGAAGAAGGAAGAAGAGATAAGAGAGAGAGTATGGGAGGGTGAAAGAGAAGAGAGAAAGAGAGAGTATGGGAGGGTGGAAGAGAAGAGGAGAGAGAGTATTGGAGGGTGGAAGAGAAGAGAGAGAGAAAGAGTATGGGAGGGTGGAAGAGAAGAGAGAGAGTAGCAGTGTACAAAGAGTCATTGTACTTGATTCATATTCAACATGAGATCATCTGGCATGTGAGTTCTCATGATACATGCATACTGACTATGTCCATAATTAGTCCATAAGGTACATCTCCCTTCATTGATTATATGATAGGCTGTTTACATCATATTGTCATAAACAGATACTGAGCAGAGGCAAGAGTCCATTTAGAGCGAACATAGTGTACAGAATATTCATATAAGGATGTGTGAATCATCTTTCCTCCTTACACCCACGCTGCTATGACATCTGCATTTCCCCAAGAGGATATATCTTATCTTATCTTAAAACCACAAAGAGACCCTGCTAGGTGAGAAACAGCAGAGATATCGGATGAGAAAACTAGATAACAAGAAAGCAGAAATTATTTCTTTTTTTTTATCCACCTTTTCTCCTTATTTTCTATGTTTCTCCCATCCCAATTTCGTATTTTCCAATTCTTCCCTCCCCTGTCTTGAACGTTGCTAGACTATGCCTCCCACTGGTCGGCCATAGTGAGGATAGAAGCCTTGCATCACGTGTCCCCTCCGGTACACAAGGAGGCAGCCTGTCCCATCTTTTCACCGCAGCAGCTCGAACTCTCAGTGGCGAGGAGTAACGCGTGGGAGGCTCACGCTGCCCCCGATACTTCCTGTTTTCGCCGCACCGGCGTCACCCAACCGACCTGTAGGAGTCGCTGTCCACAACGTCCAATCCCCACCCACCGGCTTTCCCACCCTCTAACACTGCCAATTGTGTTAGTATGACGGCCGGCCAAGCCGGTAGCAATGCCGAGAGCTGGGCTCGATACCAGCATATCCTGCGTTAGTGGCGAGCGCCTTGCCCACTGCGCCACTCAGCTGCCCCGCAGAAATTATTTCTATACATGCATGTGAATGTGCTGACGTTGAAATGATACATGTCAGCCGGCCATCAGCTGATGTAGAACGCTGTCTTGTATCACCCAGCATGACAGCAGAACAGCTCTGACTAGTGCAGTCAGTCCGACTGGACTGATGAGCAAGATTCTACCTCTTTCCCATCACACAATCTGACACATAATAAATGTAACAGATGACCAACATTTGTATGGAGGCCTTTACTGAAAAACAACGATTATTTTGCACATCATTTTGCACATATCCCCTGTTAACGGTTTTGCTCAAATTCATTTAGCTTGACAGTTATTGAGGGTTTATAAATTTGGATATGTCCTCCAGTGATGTCATTGGATGACATTGAATCCTTGTGTTAATTACAGCTCAATGCTCCCTATTGCAATGTCTGCTGTTTTTATTTTTAACATCTCCACCATTTAATTTGGCTTGGGAGGAGGTGGAGGTGGTGGATTCATATAAGTTCCTTGGGGTACACCTGAACAATAAACTGGACTGGTCGGACAACACAGAGGTCCTCTAAAGGAAGGGACAGAGCAGGCTGTTCTTCCTGAGGAGACTCAGGTCCTTCAACGCGTGCAATAGACTGCTGCAGTCATTCTACCAGTCTGTAGTGGCCAGCGTCCTCTTCTATGCTGTGGCATGCTGGGGGCCGGGGGGCTACATCAACTCGAGGGACACCAACAAACTGAACAAGCTGGTGAGGAAGGGTAGCTCTGTGGTGGGAGTCGAGCTGCTCAGACTAGAGGTGGTGGCAGAGAGGGGGATGAGATGGAAGTTGGCTGCTATCCTGGAGAATCCCTCCCATCCCGTCTACGGTGAGCTAGTCAAGATGAGAAGCACGTTCAGTCACAGACTCATACCCCCCCCCCCGACACTCAACTAACTGCCTTGGCCAGTCTTTCATACCAGCGGCCATCAGGCTCCACAACAGTGGGCAGGGACTGCTGCCAGACATCCAACTACAACTACTAGGAACCTAAAAGGACAATAACACTACCTTATGCATACCGCACCTTATGTGAATACTGTATACTTCAGTTAGTTAGTTAATTATATTGATTTGTTATATTGTTTACTGCTTGTTTTTACTACCTGTACCTCCCCTCCCCCATGCTGCTATGATGCCTGCATTTCCCCAAGGGGATCAATAAAGGAATATCTTATCTTGAAACTCTTAATGCAAAGTTCTAAACGGACTTGCCGAATTCTTACCTTAAGACATTACATCCTATGCTGAAATGCAAAGTGCAAAACTGTTGATACAAAGTGCCAAACTCTAAATCATATGCTCCATTCTCAGAATACAGCCACCTAATATTACAACAATGTTCAATTGCTTATTTCTATAAAGGCAGATCACTAAATCAATAATTATTTGTACTAATGTCTCATTACCTTCAACAACCTTTCCCAGTTGAGGAGCATTGCAATACAATTGATCATCTCTTCACGACTACATAAAAGGCTGCTTACAACCCTGAAGAAAGGAGCAACATAGAGCAAATTCTGTGTTTGACCGCATTATTTGTGTTAAGAGTTTTGCACATTGAAAGTCACTAAGCCAAACAAGGAAGAGCAAAAGTGGACAAACCATGGCTGTAGTCAAGAAGCTGATGGGAGATGGGTGTGTCCGTCTTCCCTATGACCAGTGTTGGTCCCCCTGGCTCCCGGTGACACACATGAATCAGAACATTCACTGACCAGCCACATTCAGTCAGTCACAATGTCAAACAGACTCTCCACCTGGTCGACCAAGACCACAGAGTCAAACAGACTCTCCACCGCTCTCCACCTGGTCAACCAAGACCACAGAGTCAAACAGACTCTCCACCTGGTCAACCAAGACCACAGAGTCAAACAGACTCTCCACCGCTCTCCACCTGGTCAACCAAGACCACAGAGTCAAACAGACTCTCCACCTGGTCAACCAAGACCACAGAGTCAAACAGACTCTCCACCTGGTCAACCAAGACCACAGAGTCAAACAGACTCTCCACCTGGTCAACCAAGACCACAGAGTCAAACAGACTCTCCACCTGGTCAACCAAGACCACAGAGTCAAAACCACAAAATGGCCCCACAGCTCTCGCCTTGATCTACCTGGCAACTCTTCCTTTTCACCTCCATGTCACAGACACCTTCATATATATATATAAATACATGCACACATAAAACCTACATACATTGGCACGTATAATTTAATGTACCTACAGATATTCAGATATCGTTTTCCGCCCCTGTGATGATACAATTGAAAATCATCTGATAATTATTCAAATATATGTTTCAGGGGCGCCCTCGTGGCGCACCACATTAGTGCATCGCACACCTACGCGGCCGTCCCGGGCTCACCTCCCGCTCCCGGTGACATTTGTCACATGTCTTCCCCGCCTCTTCTCCCGTTCATCCTCTCCTCATCTGTCGGTCATGTCTGACCAGGAATAAAGCAATAAATGCTAAAAAAGAAATCTAAAAAAAAAAAAAAAAAAATATATATATATATGTTTCACATTATGCCACTCAGCCAAGGCTATATGAATGAATTAATGTTATGTCTCAGTGTCCAAGCTTCATATAAATAATCCACAAAGGGAAATGTTTTTCGTATAGAATCTTCAGTATTTCTGACTCTCTATTTAATCTTCTAATCTATGTCAGAATCAGAATCTATGTATCTTATCAAACAAACACTTCTTCTAATCATTATACAGAAGGCAGTATGAGACTACATTTATAAAGATAATTTAAAAAAGAGTTTGTTTTCAAATTGTTAGCCCACATAAATGACAAGCCTATGCTGTTCTTCAGTGAATATGCTCTGGCCAAGGTCCACACAAAATGCTCTCTATGCTCAAGGTCCACTCTTACTCCCTCACACACTCTCTCTCTCACTCTCTCTCACACACAGCATTTGATATGTTATAATGCATCACAGCCAATCTTTTACATTCCTTGTCTTTCTGCCTGGCTGCCTTTTACACATCCTACAGCATCAATAAGGGGACAGGTCAACATTATGGGAAATGTGTTTATCGTCTTCTTCAGAGTCAGACAAAAAAAAATCCTCTCTGTGCATTCAGTAGAAAGTAAGACAGTAAGCAGCATTTCCTATAATGTTGACATGTTCCTTTAAAACAGTAGTTAACCCTGCCTTTTAGGCTTTTACACATCCAACAGTGTCATTAAAACATTACCTCTGCTCCACACCAGGAGGAAGAGCAGCAGGATTGGGTTCATCTCTGTGTCCAGCGGCCAGGCAGCTAGATGGATACGGAGCTGGAAGCCTGATGTCTTGTCCAGTCTGAACTGTGGAAGCCTGTTGTCTTGGGAGCGACCTGGGACTCTTCTCTTCTCTGTTCTTCTCTTCTAATATCCTCTCCTCTGCTAGTCTGAAGAGCTGTACTACTGTTTATCTCTTGATCTACCCACATCCTCTAGAACAGGGGTGGCCAACCAGTCAGAGACTAAGAGCCACAAAAATTACTGTGGTACCACAAAGAGCCACACCATATACCAGCGTTTCTCAACCTTTTATTTCAGTCACGGCACCCTTCATGTGTTTATAGGTCTCACCCTCTGGCCTCTGAAGTTGCTAATGTCTTTTTTATTTGGGCCTCACAGGGTTAAAAGTACCCTGTGTGAGACCCACGGTTGCAAAATTACAAAATCACTTTTAGCCATTTAAAAAAATAATGTTTATTTAAAAAATGTTAAAGGGGAACTGTTTTACTATTTCTTTCACTATTTGGGCACTTTTACACAATTCCTGTGAGTCTATGGAACACCTAGGTTTTTTTCAAAAAAAATGCATTGTTTTGTATTTCTAATCAAGTACTAAAAACAGCATTTTTCTAACTCAAGATCTTAAGCCGTTTTGAGGCTGGGCTCCAACCACTGTGTGGCCTGGTGCCAACTGCCACATCAACTGCCACATTATTATGCAGCTGAGAAATCTCTGACATCACAGATCAGCACATGTTCAGATGACTCAGTTCAGTGAGGGTGAATATTGTGAGAGGAGAATTGGAAGAATGCGCCAATATGAGAATTAGAGACATAGATCCTATTAATATAAGTCCACATAGCTAAGAAACAATGGTAAACACTGAAAAAGGCCATTTATAAGATAGTTCCCCTTTAAGCACATGTATAGTCAATTGGTCCTGTTGTTCAGCCTCACAATGCTATTTGATAGTAAATGTGTTTATATGTCCCACCCTCTGGCCTCTGAAGTTGCTAATGTCTTTTTAATTTGGGCCTCACAGGGTTAACCTCTTAAGCCCGAGATATACAGTAAAAGTGTATATTTTCAGCATTACGTTTGTTTACCAATTATTTTAACTGTTATTAGTGAAATATAAGATTATAGAAATCTCAGGGCATTGAGTCGGAAACCGGCGCATATTGACAGGAGGAAGTGGCACATCCAAAAGTGAGTGTAGTCTTTTGAAGGAAGAGACTCAGGGCTTTCAAATTTTGAAAAACTACCCTACCCAGCTCACACCAACCCCTGTCAATCATCTGACTTCTGAATTTACTTTTTAATTTCTCTTATTTTTTGGGATTATCTCCCACAAACCTGAACGTTATTGCCATAAAACGGAACGCAGTTAGTTTCTCTACCTTTCTGTGAACGTCTTGCAAAAAACGGTGTTGCAATATGATGAGAAATGGTGGAGAAATTTACATTATAAAAAAGATGGCAGAATTCAGTACTGTATCTACAAAACCTTCTGTTTAATCATCTTCCCTTTATTCATTTGCTTAGATTTTTCAGGTCTGGTCAATTTTAGCATGGTGTTATTCACAGTCAAAGATACATTTTTTTTAAATAGAATTGATATTCTCCTTTGGTTCATTACAATTTACTCAAGCCTAGTAACAGACACACTATTTCTGACACTGATCCATATATAATAATAATATAATAATAATGCAGGACCTGTTGCAGAGGTCTTTATTCGGCATGCAACGACACTCAATGTTTTAGTGGTACACACAGCGGTTAGTTTTTTTAGCACACACACCGGAACACACACGCATGCATTGTCTCTTTAGAATCGCCGATGCGATTCGTCTCTGCGATTAACCCATCCCGTCGTCCTTCCCCCCCAAGGGCAGCCGGGAGCAGACAGGCGTCAACGTGAGCCGCGCCAGGGGACCAATCCAAGTGCTCCTGTCCGTCTTCGTCAAGGACGCCACAGCGTTAGCGATCTGTTGTTGTGCATGTTTTTCCATTGGGTTTATCTTATCGGGGGGGAAACCCTTGCGAGCACGGGGAGAACATGCAAACTCCACACAGAAAGGCCTGGGAGAGACCCCACCTGGGTACCTGGCATCATGGAAACCTGGTCCCCAAGCGGGAATCAAACCCTGGACCTTCTTGCTGTGAGGCGACAGTGTTAACCACTACACCACCGTGCCGCCTAGATATGTCCCTAGATTCAGATACCAAGAACATGCAAATGGACCATTAAAAAAAAATTGTAAATGTTTATTCTACGTCCTTATGGAATGAGTGACATACAACAACAAAAAAGTAAAAAAAAAAAAAAAAAAAAAAAAAAAAATTTATTTTAATTTTTTTTAATTTTTTTTTATGGATGGAAGAGCCACACATTGATGGGCAGAGAGCCGCATGCGGCTCGCGAGCCGCGGGTTGGCCACCCCTGCAGTAGCACATTTAGTATAGTATTGCAGTTTATCATAACAGAATATAGCAAAGCATTACAGTATAGTAATATAGTATATATAGTATATATATATATATTCTTTCATTTATTTGCATTTATTTTAAAGTTGTTGGACCTTATGGTGTTCTTGTACTGTTCTTGACTTATTGTTATGTTTCTTCTTGACTTGTTTAAAGAAGACATGTACGGCCCATGGGGACATTAACGTGTGTTGTCGGGCCTTACAAATAAATTTGATTTGATTTGATTTATATATATTATAGAATAATAATATATTAAAATAACAGTATATAAAATAATATTGTATATTACTGTATACCAATATAATATAGTCTAGTTACTTTAGTATAATATAGTATAATTTAGTTATAGTATAATAAAATAAAAATAATACAATTATATAGAATAATACATGATATAATAGAACAGTGTACTATAAATATATAGATACATGTGTGTGTGTCTGTGTGTATAAATGAATGAACCTCAGTAAATATGTAATTTAACTGATATACACAACATTTATTTATTTATGTTAATTTAATTGTGTTTATGTTTTAATTTCTGCAAAATAAGTATGTACATTTTGTTTGGTTTGGTAAACATTGGTGCTATGAACAGTCTATCAGTGTACTGTATGTGTGTAGGGGCAGGTACAATATTGAGCCTTCTTCTTCCTGTTCCTTTCGGCCATGGAGTTTAGTGGATCATATTAAGTCAATATGTACTGAAGACACTGTTGGACTGTAACAATTCCATGTACAAATAAATAAAAATTAAATTAAATGAAAATGAAAAATAGCTTGATCATTGATTTATGGAGTAATATGGGGTTCTTAACCTGATAAATCAAAAGGATTTATCTTAAAATAACGTATATTTTTACATCTATGCAAATGCATATTGTGGTGGAATTTTAGCAAAAAATTACCCAGTTGGAACTGTGAACGAATGCTTACTTGAATCAAGGATAGAAGCTGATAAGCTAAATGTATTATCTGTGTACAGAGTCTCACTTCAGTTTACAAGGTGTAGCTGAAAAGAGTTTAAATGCAGAGACAGGATACCGCATATTCATTTTATTCATTTGCTTAGATTTTTCAGGTCTGGTCAATTTTAGCATGGTGTTATTCACAGTCAAAGATACATTTTTTTTAAATAGAATTGATATTCTCCTTTGGTTCATTACAATTTACTCAAGCCTAGTAACAGACACACTATTTCTGACACTGATCCATATATAATAATAATATAATAATAATGCAGGACCTGTTGCAGAGGTCTTTATTCGGCATGCAACGACACTCAATGTTTTAGTGGTACACACAGCGGTTAGTTTTTTTAGCACACACACCGGAACACACACGCATGCATTGTCTCTTTAGAATCGCCGATGCGATTCGTCTCTGCGATTAACCCATCCCGTCGTCCTTCCCCCCCAAGGGCAGCCGGGAGCAGACAGGCGTCAACGTGAGCCGCGCCAGGGGACCAATCCAAGTGCTCCTGTCCGTCTTCGTCAAGGACGCCACAGCGTTAGCGATCTGTTGTTGTGCATGTTTTTCCATTGGGTTTATCTTATCGGGGGGGAAACCCTTGCGAGCACGGGGAGAACATGCAAACTCCACACAGAAAGGCCTGGGAGAGACCCCACCTGGGTACCTGGCATCATGGAAACCTGGTCCCCAAGCGGGAATCAAACCCTGGACCTTCTTGCTGTGAGGCGACAGTGTTAACCACTACACCACCGTGCCGCCTAGATATGTCCCTAGATTCAGATACCAAGAACATGCAAATGGACCATTAAAAAAAAATTGTAAATGTTTATTCTACGTCCTTATGGAATGAGTGACATACAACAACAAAAAAGTAAAAAAAAAAAAAAAAAAAAAAAAAAAAATTTATTTTAATTTTTTTTAATTTTTTTTTATGGATGGAAGAGCCACACATTGATGGGCAGAGAGCCGCATGCGGCTCGCGAGCCGCGGGTTGGCCACCCCTGCAGTAGCACATTTAGTATAGTATTGCAGTTTATCATAACAGAATATAGCAAAGCATTACAGTATAGTAATATAGTATATATAGTATATATATATATATTCTTTCATTTATTTGCATTTATTTTAAAGTTGTTGGACCTTATGGTGTTCTTGTACTGTTCTTGACTTATTGTTATGTTTCTTCTTGACTTGTTTAAAGAAGACATGTACGGCCCATGGGGACATTAACGTGTGTTGTCGGGCCTTACAAATAAATTTGATTTGATTTGATTTATATATATTATAGAATAATAATATATTAAAATAACAGTATATAAAATAATATTGTATATTACTGTATACCAATATAATATAGTCTAGTTACTTTAGTATAATATAGTATAATTTAGTTATAGTATAATAAAATAAAAATAATACAATTATATAGAATAATACATGATATAATAGAACAGTGTACTATAAATATATAGATACATGTGTGTGTGTCTGTGTGTATAAATGAATGAACCTCAGTAAATATGTAATTTAACTGATATACACAACATTTATTTATTTATGTTAATTTAATTGTGTTTATGTTTTAATTTCTGCAAAATAAGTATGTACATTTTGTTTGGTTTGGTAAACATTGGTGCTATGAACAGTCTATCAGTGTACTGTATGTGTGTAGGGGCAGGTACAATATTGAGCCTTCTTCTTCCTGTTCCTTTCGGCCATGGAGTTTAGTGGATCATATTAAGTCAATATGTACTGAAGACACTGTTGGACTGTAACAATTCCATGTACAAATAAATAAAAATTAAATTAAATGAAAATGAAAAATAGCTTGATCATTGATTTATGGAGTAATATGGGGTTCTTAACCTGATAAATCAAAAGGATTTATCTTAAAATAACGTATATTTTTACATCTATGCAAATGCATATTGTGGTGGAATTTTAGCAAAAAATTACCCAGTTGGAACTGTGAACGAATGCTTACTTGAATCAAGGATAGAAGCTGATAAGCTAAATGTATTATCTGTGTACAGAGTCTCACTTCAGTTTACAAGGTGTAGCTGAAAAGAGTTTAAATGCAGAGACAGGATACCGCATACCGGGGGTGGGGGGCAAAAATGCAAACCTGCCATTTCGAACTGGAAACAAGCTTCCTGTGTTGCCCTGGCAACGGGCAGTTTTATCATTATATTTGACGTAGCAGGATGTGTAGGGGACTGGAAGTAACACCTGTGTATCTCCTTGCATCTTTACCAAGAAATATAGAGCAGAAAAACTCAGGCAATTTCCACAGAAGTGCATTGTAGACATTTTCTGAGCAGGGTTAAATAGCAAATATTCCTATCACAATATGTAATATTTGTAACTTGAAGTAATAGAATAGAAGTAATGAATACAGAAACAGTTATTTAACAATATGTAAAGGAGTAGTTGCATTTATTTTACATTACATTATATTTACATTTATACTTTGGCCCTTTGAGGGCTACCATGCTGATGTGGCCCTCTGTGAAATATAGTTTGACACCCCTGCCCTAACCCTATCAAAACAGCAGTCAAAGTGTATTATTTTCAGCACTGTTTGTTTACCAATGGATTTTAAAATCTTCACGCATTGTACCGGTAAACGGACGTTTTAGACGCGAGGACAGGAAGCCGCCATGAAATCACTGTAGTCGTATTAACGTATTAACTAAATCATTTGAACAAAATAAAAAGCAGCAGCACTATTGCATAACTGAGTCATGTGTGCTATGGGGGGGGGGGGGGGGGGGGGCGGCAGTATCGGATGGGTATCGTTATTGGCAGATACCGGTATCGTGCCATCCCTGGAACTGATACAACTGTGTTGTAGTTGTTTATTGTTGGATTGTTTCATCCATGCAACTATGTTGGTGGTTATAGTGTATTGACTCTATAGAACTGTGTTGGTGTTTCGTTTTTATTCCAGACATACAACTCTGTTTACTTTCTGTTATTGACTGAAATTGTTAATCCCTGTCCAACGTGTCTACCAGGGTCCACAAAAGTGATGCCACCTAACCCTCCTTCTCTCTCTCATACATTGACAAAACCAATGATGACATGACAAGGACATGATAATGGACATTTGTGAAATGTTCAAGTTCCTGAAGTAATGTGTATATTGCACTTTATCTTTTTTAATGTTTAATGTTTTTAACATTTGTGATATTTGAATGTTCCTGATGAAGCTTGTAACCTACCGCGCATTTCACGGTTTAACATCTTTTACTTTTGTGTTATTTGAATGAATTGAAGAATATTTTTGACTTGACCACTTGAAAATATTGTAATAAAAACGTTGTAACCAATGATTTTCATTAACTGTACTAAATTCAAAATTGAATATCCATCAGTTTTGGCTCAAATATTAATCACTGGTATACTATGCTTAAGTGGATACTATCTGTACACATTTTAAATCAGTTTTATGGGTTTTAGAGCAAAAATGGGTATTGTAACTGCATTACGAGGGAGACACTGCCATTATAGAATAAACTTGTAAAATCATGGTTTACAAAAAATGAAAGTGCACACAAGCCTGTCTTTCTTAAGCTGTATATTTAATTACTGATACTTGTTAAAATATTAGTAATGTTAAGGAAATATATACATTTTTAGATCAATTACGGTCGCCCCAAATGACTTTTTTAAGGCTGTGTCCTATTAATTCAACTTTAAAAACACTCAAATCTCTTAATTTGGGGTTTTTGCATAAAATGCAAAACTTGTTAGCAGCGCGCCGCAATCATGTCAGCTGTGTGGAGTTATTTTAAGCTCAAAGAGGAAAAAGGCAAAACAGCCTGTGGTGTTATGTTAATGTGTGTGCGTTAATATGACACACAGAGTACAGGCCACCGTACTGGGGTCACAGACAGGTACACAGGGCAGAGTAGACTAGGAGCGGATAATAACAGACCTGTATGATGGAGCTAACAGAATAAAGACACTCACAAACAAATACAGAGGACTCACGTGTATACTTGTGGAATAACACGACACAGCCGAGTGTAATATCTGCAACGCAAGTATTTCTAGGCGGGGCAGCAACACTGAAAACTTCAACACCACACAACACTTGCAGATTCATCATTGAAACGGAGTATGCCGAGTTCATACGTGCAACGAATGCCAAGAGGAAAAGTTTTTCCGCAGCAGCTAACGTAGCTGGAAACCATTCAGAAGCGAGAGAAACTCCCTGCAGACGGTAACAAAGCAAAGCTGATAACCGAGAAAATAACCACATTTATTGTGCTGGACAACCAGACCCTTTCTGTCTGAAAATGTAGGTTTCCGACGCTTAGCCTTGCTTCGTGTTGCCAAACCGTCATTTTATCTCCGACACGGCTATCCCAAATAAGTACAATGTTGTGTTTCTTTTTCAAATGTAGTAAAGACCCCATATGTGTCAAACTCAAGGCCCGCAGGCCAAATGTGGCCCGCCATGTCATTTTATGTGGCCCGCGAGAGCTCAACCTCTTAACTGGCACCGACCCGGCCCGGGACGTTTTAAGGATGATTTGCCCGCCGGCGCCCCACATTGGCGACCTCTAGCGGCTCGGGTGTGCATATATTTTAATACAATATATAGATCGAATTAAAGCCCTATTTGTTGTCTCTCGATAGTATACAGTAGCACAGGGGTGGCCAACCAGTCAGAGACTAAGAGCCACAAAAATTACTGTGGTACCACAAAGAGCCACACCATATACCAGCGTTTCTCAACCTTTTATTTCAGTCACGGCACCCTTCATGTGTTTATAGGTCTCACCCTCTGGCCTCAGTTGCTAGTGTTGCTAGTGTCTTTTTTATTTGGGCCTCACAGGGTTAAAAGTACCATGTGAGACCCACGGTTGCAAAATTACAAAATCACTTTTAGCCATTTAAAAAAATAATGTTTATTTAAAAAATGTTAAAGGGGAACTGTTTTACTATTTCTTTCACTATTTGGGCACTTTTACACAATTCCTGTGAGTCTATGGAACACCTAGGTTTTTTTCAAAAAAAATGCATTGTTTTGTATTTCTAATCAAGTACTAAAAACAGCATTTTTCTAACTCAAGATCTTAAGCCGTTTTGAGGCTGGGCTCCAACCACTGTGTGGCCTGGTGCCAACTGCCACATCAACTGCCACATTATTATGCAGCTGAGAAATCTCTGACATCACAGATCAGCACATTTTCAGATGACTCAGTTCAGTGAGGGTGAATATTGTGAGAGGAGAATTGGAAGAATGCGCCAATATGAGAATTGGAGACATAGATCCTATTAATATAAGTCCACATAGCTAAGAAACAATGGTAAACACTGAAAAAGGCCATTTATAAGATAAATGGAATCATTACTGTCATATCTAAATTGGAGTATAACACATCTGTATCTTCATTTGATTTAGTCCCCAAACACTCCACCAGTGCAATGTGCCGTACCCCAATCTGACTTAGCCTATTAGCCTTGATCTGTGCACACAGGAAGCTCCTCTCAAATTGGATGGCAAAGTGCTGACATCTCCCCTGGTCCTCGTCCCAATCTCTGTAGCACTGCCAGCCCTGCCCCATCAACATGGGGACCCTAAACAGGGGAGGGGGGGGCCCTGACTACATAGCAGCCCTGCCTCTGAGGTACAAGGCTCCTGTCTCCCCTCCTCCAGGGCCACATTCACCTGGTGATGCTCCCACCAGAGTGGAGGGAACCAAACCAGAGTCCAGCCCCTCTATACCCCACCCCGACCACCTGGACAGAGATACAGTACATGCCTGTACCAATAACGGGGTGGCAGCCTTACATGAAGGAATACCCCATTGAGTACCTCCGGAGAGTGAGGCCTGATGCCATTGTACCTAAGTATGCATACTTCCCCCATCTGCATAACCCCAGAGAGAACCCAGCACAGTAGTACTCTGTGTGTACAGTAGGGGAGACTGGGGTAAGTTGAGCCACCCCTTGTTGCAGCCAGGCAGAGAAGACAATCATGAATGTAAAATGTGACCCTCACATACCCCCAAATAGGTTTTTAGCCTGTAACCACTTCAAGGATGGAAAGTAACTAAGCATGTTTACTCAAGTATTGCATTTACTGTAAGCACAATTTTGAAGCAGGCTACTTGTAGTTGAGTGTTTTTACCTAAAGGGGCACTTCATCAAAAACAACACTGATTTATTTTGCACATAATCTCACATACATCCCAACATTTTAAGCTGCTTTTCACACATGAACTTAGTTATTTGAAGAGTTATTGTTTGAATATGTCCTCCATTGACATCAATGGACTCATCAATTATGGGTTTGATGGATCGTCATGATCAATATGGGTTTAATAGTGGAACACATACAAAGTACATTTAAGGTTAAATGAGCTCAGATAAGAGGAGTGATCTCATCCTGGCCAGCAGGGAGAACACTGAGGTGGATAGAGACGTTAGGGTTCCAGCTCTCTTGTGGACAGAGCCGGTTGGGTTTAGGGTTCCAGCTCTCTTGTGGACAGAGCCGGTTGGGTTTAGGGTTCCAGCTCTCTTGTGGACAGAGCCGGTTGGGTTTAGGGTTCCAGCTCTCTTGTGGACAGAGCCGGTTGGGTTTAGGGTTCCAGCTCTCTTGTGGACAGAGCCGGTTGGGTTTAGGGTTCCAGCTCTCTTGTGGACAGAGCCGGTTGGGTTTAGGGTTCCAGCTCTCTTGTGGACAGAGCCGGTTGGGTTTAGGGTTCCAGCTCTCTTGTGGACAGAACCGGTTGGGTTTAGGGTTCCAGCTCTCTTGTGGACAGAGCCGGTTGGGTTTAGGGTTCCAGCTCTCTTGTGGACAGAGCCGGTTGGGTTTAGGGTTCCAGCTCTCTTGTGGACAGAGCCGGTTGGGTTTAGGGTTCCAGCTCTCTTGTGGACAGAGCCGGTTGGGTTTAGGGTTCCAGCTCTCTTGTGGACAGAGCCGGTTGGGTTTAGGGTTCCAGCTCTCTTGTGACAGAGCCGGTTGGGTTTAGGGTAGGGGTGCGTGTAACGGTACACAAAACACCTTAGGTCCAGTACTGAAACGGTTCGGTACGGATACGTGAACCTTTACACCCCTAGTTTGGGGACATTGTCTCTCTAGGTGTGAGATTCAAGCTCTTGTTGGGACAGACAAAGGGAGTCTTCCACAACACTGAATCTTTGTGTCGTGTTTAAATGCAGCAAAATGAAATGGTGGAGATGTTAAAAATAAAAACAGCAGACATTGCAATAGGGAGCATTGAGCTGTAATTAACACAAGGATTCAATGTCATCCAATGACATCACTGGAGGACATATCCAAACTCATAAACCGTCAATAACTGTCCAGCTAAATGAATGTGAGCAAAACAAAACAGTTCAAGTTTTCAAGTTTGTGTTTATTTGTCACATTTAACGTACATGGGTCAATGACATGACACCAATATTTTCTGTCCAACTGAATTTTTTACCTTAAAAAAAACATCAAAATTCATAAGAAGATAACATGTATCTCTAATACCTTCCCCATATACAGACCCACTCTAACTCCTCCAAACATTTGAGTTATTGGTAATTTTTCTGCTATCTGAAGTGTCAAAAGTCCATGTGGGGCGACCGTCCAGCATTGACTTCTATTTGGACAACTGGCTTAAAATCACTCTAAATCTATTTCAATATATCCCTTGCCCTATTTGGCATAATTTCAAACATGTTTTGCATTCATTGAAAAAATGATGAAGCATTTGCACATATATTTCCATCATAATATACAAACGAATGTTGTCAGAATATGTTAATTTGATGAAATATCATCTGGGGCGACCATCAAGAAAACACAATTGTGGGACTTTTATTTTGAAACCACCTCAAGGACAGGATGTTGCATCAGCCAGTCACATGTGAGGGACCCAGAGAAACAACTGGCAGGTTAGTAAGTCTCTCATATTTAAGCATTACATCACACGCAGGAGTGGTTTATTGTTCACAAATCACGACAGCCTGTCTTTCTTAAGCTGTATATTTAATTACTGATACTTGTTAAAATATTAGTAATGTTAAGGAAATATATACATTTTTAGATCAATTACGGTCGCCCCAAATTACTTTTTCAAGGCTGTGTCCTATTAATTCAACTTTAAAAACACTCAAATCTCTTAATTTGGGGTTTTTGCATAAATGCATGTGTACACTACATTCCAAATGTTTGAACATAGGTCAAATATATCCTTCTTTTCTGTATTTAAAAATTGGCCTATTTAAAAGTCTTATCCGTCAATGACCCATCTGGTCTGTGTGTGTATCTGGTCTGTGTGTGTATCTGTGTGTATCTGTGTGTATCTGTGTGTATCTGTCTGTGTGTATCTGGTCTGTGTGTGTATCTGTGTGTATCTGTGTGTATCTGTGTGTATCTGTCTGTGTGTATCTGGTCTGTGTGTGTATCTGTGTGTATCTGTGTGTATCTGTGTGTATCTGTCTGTGCATGTGTATCTGGTCTGTGTGTGTATCTGGTCTGTGTGTGTATCCAGCGTTGCGTTGTTATTATGGGCTGAGCCGCCACGCAGGATAATGACGCCGCGCGCACGCGCGCGCGCACACGCACGCGCGGCCCCGCGCGCATGCGCATATGTTCCCTCGCGCACAATAATACACTTTGTTTGTATAGCCTTTCATACAGAAACTGCAGCTCAAAGTGCTTCACAACAGAATTAAGACAGGCATAAAATGAGCACATAAAGTGCAGACATATAAAATCAGTTTTTCACATTAGGATCTAACATCCCAACAGGCAACCTTGTTTATGGTTTGATTCAGTTTTAATATAAATAATAAAAATAAAGAGAAGATGAATTAATTATCTACTCAGTCCCGAAGTTTGTGATGTAGATATGGAATGTCCCGGGTTGCTGCTGTTTGCAGAGTGTGTTGTTGTCCGGGGGTGAGTGGTGGTGGGTGGGGGGTTGAACAAAGAGTCCCAGACTGGTTGAAGACACCAGCCTATAGCGGCTATTGTTATGATAATGCGAGGTAGCGCCGCAGGTAAACACAACGATCCGAGCCGAGCGCAGCGCGTTCTCGCGAGCGCGTGCATGTGCGTGCACGCGCTTCTGCTCAAATCTTTAATACTCAGTGAGGTACCACTGAGTGGTACCCCGTGCCATGAACAACGCATGCCTGTGTGTATCTGTGTATATCTGTGTGTATCTGTGTGTATCTGTCTGTGTGTATCTGGTCTGTGTGTGTATGTATCTGTGTGTATCTGTCTGTGCATGTGTATCTGGTCTGTGTGTGTATCTGGTCTGTGTGTGTATCTGTGTATATCTGTGTGTATCTGTGTGTATCTGTCTGTGTGTATCTGGTCTGTGTGTGTATCTGTGTGTATCTGTGTGTATCTGTGTGTATCTGTCTGTGCATGTGTATCTGGTCTGTGTGTGTATCTGTGTGTATCTGTGTGTATCTGTGTGTATCTGTCTGTGTGTATCTGGTCTGTGTGTGTATCTGTGTGTATCTGTGTGTATCTGTGTGTATCTGTCTGTGCATGTGTATCTGGTCTGTGTGTGTATCTGTGTGTATCTGTCTGTGTGTATCTGGTCTGTGTGTGTATCTGTGTGTATCTGTGTGTATCTGGTCTGTGTGTGTATCTGGTCTGTGTGTGTATCTGTGTGTATCTGTGTGTATTAGGGTGACCAGATGCAAAAAGTCCAAAAGTGGGACAACAGTAAGATTTTGGTGGGACAAAGTGGGACAACAGTACGATTTTGGTGGGACAAAGTGGGACAGATAGATAATGTAATTTTTTTATTAGAATAACTGCCATGGTCTTCACTGAATAGATTTAAAGCAAAGGTTAAAGGTTAAATCAAAATAAATACAAATTAAATACCACCTAACATCTGTTTTAAATATTCAAACGTCATCACTTGACAGGAATGTCTTGTGTTTGATATTCCCTGTTAACACAGAACTAGGGAAAACAGTGTAGTATAATACAAAAATAATAATACAAATAAATTGTGTTTCTATATTAGAATAACTGCCATGGTCTTCACAGAATAGATTTAAATCAAAGGTTAAAGGTTACCACAGTCGGCTGACCTGTATGAATGGGAGTGTTGTACTGTGTGATAGACACTTGTTATCTCAGCTGCAGTGACCTTGTCCGTCTGGCTATCATTGTTTGGTTTAAAAAGAAACGTATCCATAGATCTGGATGTTTCTTTTTGGTGAGCCACTTTCAAGTGAGACTCACGTCCACTGTGGCGCTTCAAGTTGTATTCTCCTCCATGCGCAATTGAAAATGAACTATGACACAAAACACAGAAAGCCTGCTGCGGATTGCCTGCTATCTGCCTCACCCAGTCATGTGTCGTTTGCCAGTCTTGGTTGTAACTGCAGGTCCGTTTCTTTTTACTGCTTTCCATCTTGAACTAGTTTGCTTGTAATGTTGTTGTGTTTTTTTTGACCAATCAGATTTGCGATATGAGGTAGCGTCACGACTCAGTCTCAGTCACGTCACAAGCAGGCAAGCAGCACGCTAAAGTACTATAATAACCAATCAGAGCAATGTGTGTGGACAAGAGGCGGGTTGCTACGTTTACTGTCTGTAGGGAGGGGCTTTTAGACGCATGTTTTTTTTGGCTTCGAAAAGAGGGACATCCTCTCAATATGAGGGACGCGGGACATTTGGTCAAATGGTGGGACAGTACAACCAAAAGGGGGACACCTGGTCACCCTAGTGTGTATCTGTCTGTGTGTATCTGGTCTGTGTGTGTATCTGTGTGTATCTGTCTGGTCTGTTTGAGCCACTCAGGCAGCAATGGCGTCTCACGGCCACAAGGTGGCAGCAGGGGATATCTTTGAATATCAAGATGTCTACCATCATCCCTGTACCGAAGAAACCCTCCCCAACATGTCCAAATGATTACAGACCGGTGGCACTCACCTCTGTGGTCATGAAATGTTTCGAGAGGCTGGTCAAGGACCACATTTGTGCCTCTCTCCCCAGTGATATGGACCCTATGCAATTTGCATACAGGACAAACAGGTCCACTGATGACGCGGTCTCCCAGGTACTGCACAGCACTCTCTCCCACCTTGACCGTCAGAAGGGGGGCTATGTGAGACTGTTGTTCATTGACTACAGCTCAGCGTTCAACACCATAGTCCCCACCAGACTGGTGGACAAGCTGATCGAGCTAGGCCTGAGCTCCGCCCTGAGCGCCTGGGTACTGGACTTTCTGAGTGAAAGACCCCAGGCGGTCAGGGTGGGGGGTCAGACCTCCAACACCATCACCCTGAGCATCGGGTCCCCCCAGGGCTGTGTTCTAAGCCCCCTGCTGTACTCACTCTACACACACGACTGTGTGGCCAAGTTCAGCTCCAACTCCATTGTGAAGTTCGCCGACGACACAGTGGTGGTGGGGCTGATCTCGGACAACGACGAGAAGGCCTACCGGGAGGAGGTTGAGGTACTGGAACGTTGGTGCCAGGACAACAGCCTGCTCCTGAACATTGGTAAAACCAAGGAGCTGATCGTGGATTATAGGAGAGAACAGCGGGAGACACACACACCACTGAGGATTAACGGGGCTACCGTGGACAGGGTGAGCAGCTTCAAGTACCTGGGGGTCCACATCTCAGAGGACCTGACATGGTCAACACACATAAACACAGTAGTAAAGAAAGCGAAGCAGCGCCTCTACCACCTGAGACAGTTAAGGAAGTTCAGAGTATCGGGGAAGATACTCCAGTCCTTCTACTCAGGAGCTGTAGAGAGCATCTTGACCGGAAACATCACTGCCTGGTATGGGAACAGCACGGCACAGGACAAGAAGGCCCTACAGAGAGTGGTGCGCTCAGCCGAGCGTACCACGGGTATTGCGCTACCTCCCCTGCAGGCTCTATACAACAAGAGGTGCAAATCCAGAGCCTGCAGGATAATGAAAGACCCCCACCACCCCAATAACAGCCTGTTCCAGCTGCTGAGGTCAGGCAGACGCCTGCGAATTCTAGAGACTAAGACGGAGAGGCTTAGGCTAAGCTTCTTCCCCCAGGCCATCAGAGCCTTGAACAATGAACATTGAGAGACACAGAAACTGAACTATCCACACACAAGTACATACACGACACGCACGCTGAGCACGCTCACACACTAGCAGCCACTTTAACACTCATGACGCACACACGCACACTTATGGCCAGAGGAAAGGCCACTTAAAGTAGTATAACATCAGGAACAGTGTATTGCACTACTAAAGCTAACTAGCATGTCCTATATGCTCTGTAAATACTAATGTACAGATACCGAGATGGCACACCATGTACCTGTTTATTGCACTGTTTTATTGGATTCTATTAATATGTTGTACCACTGTATTTTTATTGGATTCTATTATATGTTGTACCACTGTATTGCACATCGTCGCGGGCAAGACCAGCCGCATTTCATTGTATACCTGTATGCCGTGACAATTAAAACTCTTGAATCTTGAATCTTGAATCTTGAATCTTGAATTATCCAACTGTCTCTGGGCAGAAAGGGCTGAATATAGAGAAATGGAGTAGGGTCCAGCTGCAGCCTCGGAGATTGTTCCAGATTGGCGGAAAGTACGTCTGACGTTTCTCTACGTTAACGAACGTTAATTGAACGTCAAGCAGATGCAGTTAGTTAACACGCAGCAAACAAAGATGGAGAAACGCAATTACAAGGTAAGCCTTATTATTACCTTGTATTCATAAGATAAGATAAATTCAGCAGCATGGGGAGGGGGGAGGGGAGGTACAGGTAGTAGAAGACATAGTTATAGTACAGTGGAGAAGTAAAAATAGAATAAAAAGGCAGTGTAAACAATATACAATATTATTAACTCTGGACATGTGCATATGAGCAACAAGGTGCGAGATGAATGTATATCAGTTATTTTGCCCTACAATAAATATAGTATGTATATCAGTTATTTTGCCCTACAATAAATATAGTTGGAATATATAATCTATAGTCTAAATCTAATCCTAAATTATCTAATTATCACGGTTGTGTTTGGATATAGAGAGATGGAGAGAGAGGGAGGAAGCGCTGCCTGGCAGGAACCATGACACTAATAATCTAAATGCTAAACGCATGAACTGGACACCCTGTGCAAAGTGACTGTTTATGTCTTTCTGTTAGATTTTCTATGTCAGTAATGCATATGTAGCATGGTTTTTGTGTCTGGGTGATTATCTGTTCTTGAGAAGTGTTTTTGCAACTTGTGAGATTACGTTTAGGTGTGGCAGAGCCTGTGTGGTTTCTAAGGGGATTATTGGTGATTACTACTGGTTGCTACATGGTTAGTTGGTGATTAATTATCACAATTCTTAATTAACCAAAATATCCCCTCCCCTCCCGCACTGTACTGTAATGTACTCTAGTTAGGACAACACATTACAGTTCAGAGGAGGGGAATCATTCCTCAGCTGGAACCATGTGTCAACTGCTGCACAGCATACCATTGCCCGTTCTGCAAGCCTGGTGTGTTTAAGCCAACGTTTAGGAGCAGGGTCCTAACACATCTGGACGGACACAAAAGGAAAGCAGTGCAGCACAAAGGTATTCCCTGTTGTATTCATTGCATGTTGTTTTCTTGCACTGGTAACTCCTGTAAATGATGGACCAACACGTGGAAACAAAAGCATTGCAGTTTTACATGCACCGCCACCATCATCCATAACATTAAAACCACCTGCTTAAACCATTTCTTTCACGATTAAAAATAAACACTCTATAAACACTGGTTTAAGCAGGTGGTTTTAATGTTATGGCTGATCGGTGTACATATCTTTTCCAGATCACACCATCTTTAAGTGCAATTTGGAATGCAGGGGCAATAGTCACTTCCACTGTCCCTCCTGCACTCCAGTGTGCAGTAGTCATCAACAAGAAGAATCTGAAACGTCACATGGAAAGAAAACACTCTGAACCATGTTCCATGGAAGTTACCTCAAAATCGCATCTGCGAAGTGAATGTTTGGATTCTGACAACAGTGTCTATGCTGTTGTTAAAAGAATGCATGGTGCGAGTGTGCCAGTGCATGTACAACAGAAGACGCATGGCCAATGTCACCAAGTGCAATGTGAGTCCCTTCACTGCAAGACAAATGCAGATTTGGCACAGAGAAGTAGCATTTCTAATTTCAGATGCATTGATTGATTGATTGAAAACTTTATTAACAGATTGCAGAATGGGTACAGTACAGTACAGCTCAATACATACAATTGTTAAGGGGATGCAGACCAGAGAAAGACTTTCGTCTTGTTTACATCAGGGTCCCCCATTTTCAATTCATCGTAACATATGTGACATACATGACATACCGATAGACAGTACTGCTACATCTATACATTTATGACATACCAGATTTGCAATTACAGTACTGTTTGTGATACAAAAAGAGTCCAGAAAGAAAAGAGTATATACATTAGACATAGAAACTGTACATTGGATTGGGTAGGTGGGGGTGGGGGGGGACTGTACATTGGAGGTGGATGGGTGGGGGGGGGGGGGGGGTTGGGTAGGAGTGGGGGGGGGGGGGTTGGGTAGGAGGGGTGGGTGGGGGACACTGTACACCTGTACAAACAAACACTGTACATTGGATAATTGACAAGACCATACTTGGTAATTTACTGTACATTGGAGGGGGTTGTGTTCGGACATTTACAGGGGCCAGTTTCGAGTTGCAGTCTCCCTTAGGTGTTTTTTGAGAGTGTTTTTGAAAGTGGGTAGTGATTCACATTCCTTTACAGCTTTGGGTAGGGCGTTCCACATCTCAAATCGATTGATTACTGCTCTTCCAACGCAAATGTAACTAACCTTAGAGAGGATGTTTTGGAGGACATGGTCAATAAGAGGTGGTTTGGGGCAGACAAGAAGAAGGAGTGTCTGAGGCGTAAAAGTCAAGCCAGGGAGAGGGAACATCCCTTTTACTGTCTCCACCTCTCTGACGTTGCCCGACCTTTGTGTGTCTGTTGTATGAGCCGTCTGTGGCTTATTACAGCCGCCTTGAACGTGTGATGGTTGTGTACAACAGAAAGCTGAACACCTGGCGCTGCCCCTGCAGCAAAACACCACGGTCGTGTCCACTCTTGTACATTGCCAAGTGGCACTCTTTTTCCAGGAGTGTCCTAGTGTTTTTAAGAAGGTCAGGTCCAGCGAGTACATCACTGAGAACCTACCTATGTCAGCAAGCACAAGTGAGTCAGAGCCTGAGGACGACGTCACCGTCTATCCACCGAAAGGAGAAGACTTGAAAGAAATGGTAGAATATATCTTCAAACACAAGCGTCTTCCAGAAACACTGCCAGATCACCTTAAAAAACAGACAAGTGGTGACTACCCTCGAGTCTTCATACCAGAGGAGAGTCTCTGCACCTTTTTTTTGCAAAAGCCAAGATACTGACAATTGATGGCATTGTACATGGTATGTATGCCTCATTATTTACACTTCTGTGCAGTACATTCAGTAATCATTCTTTTAAGTGATGTGGTAAACTGATCATGGTTAACGCCCTCTCCACATCCAGATGTGTCTACATGTTGCAGGCAATGTAAGGACTGTGGCGAGATCTATCGCTACCAGGAGTTCAAGGATGGAGTTCACCATTTCAATGACTATCTCCTCCTTGGACTACATTTTTGTTTGTTTTTGAGATCCCAGCTCCAGGTTAGCATTTTCTGTGATCAGTTACTTAAAATTCTCCTCGTGTTTGTCTGCTAACTAAAATAGTTGTTTTCTGCTCTAAATGTCAAACTAATCAAGCTGTTGGGAGGAGTGTCCAGTCCATTGAACTCCTGACGGGGACCCAGTTCCCCCCAGCTGATGGCGTTCTGCACGGGTCCAGCCACACCTACGACTTCAGCTGTGTCAAGTGCAGTGACCATCCCCCCATTGTGGTGATGGACCTTCATAAAAAAGGTGTTTTTCATCTGACAGGTAAATATTTCTTTGCATAAAGTATAAATATTTGTCCATGTCCACATTGTCTATTGCACTTGTGATCATGTTATTACTCAAATGTATTGCAGCGAGTGACCTCAAAAGCCCACCTGATGACTACAAGGGCGAAGTGAATATGGATGACTTCTGGGATTCTGTATCCAAGGAACTCATTGCCCGTGGATTTTTGACAAGTAATATATATTAATCTGTGAACTAAAAAAAACCTTCAGAGCAGCAAATTATTTGCCCGCATTTAAAAATTATTTCACAGTATCTTGTTGACCACACCATTAGAATATTAGATTTCATATAGCCTACTTTAAATGTGGTATTCTGAAGACCATACACAGCAATATACTGTACATTTTAACTAAAGTAAGTGTTTTAACTCTTTCTGCATACTTACTTTTATTTTTCATTCAGGTAACAGAATGAATCCATACAGTGTTTCACCGTCCTATGATTGTTGGGCACCATGGATAGATAACCCTAACCCTAACCCTATGATTGTTGGGCACCATGGATAGATAACCCTAACCCTAACCCTATGATTGTTGGGCACCATGGATAGATAACCCTAACCCTAACCCTATGATTGTTGGGCACCATGGATAGGTAACCCTAACCCTAACCCTATGATTGTTGGGCACCATGGATAGATAACCCTAACCCTAACCCTATGATTGTTGGGCACCATGGATAGGTGAGACAACTAGAAGGGCAGCAGTTGTGCTTAACACAGAGTTCAAGAAAATCCCCACTTCCAAGGCTCCAGTAGAAGATGCTGAATCGACGTCACCGAGGACCATCTCCTGAATGAACTTGTAAATCAGAAGGTACAGTGTGCTGTGTTTAAAAAACATAATTGGGTCACCTCCTTATAGAATGAGGTAAAATCAGAGGAGATGGCTAAACAAGTTATTTTTCATGTAGGTTGAGGTGGTCCGGAAAACTATGCAAAGAGTCTGGCCTTGACACAGGAGGATCGAGGATGGACCTCCTCCTCAGACTGAAAGATGAAATTAATTCACGACAGGCTTTTGATAAGATATTTGAAAAAATATGGGGCGCATCAGGTTTGTGTATCCACTTATTGATAGACACGTACTGTAATTTCATACATTTTCTAACCCATGTAATTTGTTCTTCCAACTGAACGTAATGTGTTTTCCCTGTAGGAGGCTGGGCAGCAATACTCAACAATATGCATTTGCAACTAAAATATTTGTATGTTATTATTATTTGTATTGTTGTATAATGTTTAGTATAGTATTGCTATCATTCTATTTTTAATATGGTAACACAGCCTATATGCCTATATGTTCTTATGAACACTCGTCAAAATCACATTTCAATTAAACTGTTACTGTTTACATTTCCCATTCTGGAAAGAGAGGTATAAGGACTGGAACTTGATCCGATCTGTGAAATACATTGGCATTGAAGTATTGTTTAAAAAAAAAATGCATATTTTCCAGCTCAATCCAGCTCACAGCTAGAATCCAGCTCACAGCTCTGGGGTTGGTGACGAACGCAATCTCCGCTCGGCCACCTAACCGCCCTAATTGTTTTGTATTTCTAATGAAGTCCTCAAAAACAGCATTTTTCTACCTCAAGATCTTAAGCCGTTTTGAGCCTGGGCTCCTAAACCACTGCCTCGCCTGAACATTAACATGCAGCGGTGTCTCTCTGACATCACAATGGTACTGGTTCTGGTTCACCTGAACATTAACATGCAGCGGTGTCTCTCTGACATCACAATGGTACTGGTTCTGGTTCACCTGAACATTAACATCCAGCTGTGTCTCTCTGACATCACAATGGTACTGGTTCTGGTTCACCTGAACATTAACATGCAGCGGTGTCTCTCTGACATCACAATGGTACTGGTTCTGGTTCACCTGAACATTAACATGCAGCGGTGTCTCTCTGACATCACAATGGTACTGGTTCTGGTTCACCTGAACATTAACATGCAGCGGTGTCTCTCTGACATCACAATGGTACTGGTTCTGGTTCACCTGAACATTAACATGCAGCGGTGTCTCTCTGACATCACAATGGTACTGGTTCTGGTTCACCTGAACATTAACATGCAGCGGTGTCTCTCTGACATCACAATGGTACTGGTTCTGGTTCACCTGAACATTAACATGCAGCGGTGTCTCTCTGACATCACAATGGTACTGGTTCTGGTTCACTGAACATTAACATGCAGCGGTGTCT
>NW_028170109.1:0-12315 GCF_963971535.1 Notolepis coatsorum
CGGGTACAACATCAGGGCTATAAGTAGTCTGAACTTGGCATCAATGGATAATGCCAGTGCCATTGAACGTAGACCCTTTCACCCGGGTCCAGGAACAAGTACAATGGAACATGCTGACCAAAGCAAACCTGCGGCTCTGTGACTCTTTTTGAAAACAGTGGAGTGGAGTTCTCTGCCCTCTGGATATTAGCTATAATCTGCTGTCGGGCTTTGTATCGGCTGTGTTGACAAGAGGAGAAGACACTGGCCTTACCCTTTGACTCTCTCTCTCAGTCTCCATCCATTACAGGATCTGACTGGTTACACCTCTCCTCTCTCCCTTCCTCCTCGTTTATCTCCCTCCCTCCCCCCTCTCTCTCTCTCTCTATCCATATATATTTATCTCCATCTATCTTTTTCTCTCTCTATCTCTCCATCTATCTTTTTCTCTCTCTCTCCATCTATCTTTCTCTCTCTCTCCATCTATCTCTCTTTCTCTCCTCCCAAATAGTCCCCAGAGTTGTGTTAGTTGTCAAAACATTGCAAGATGAAGTTTGAGTATATCACTTAAAGTAGTATAGTATCTCTGTTTGTTTGTTTGTTTGTTTGTGCCTGTGCATGTGTGAGTTAGAGTTAGGACACTGATAAATTGGAGAATTAATTTGGATAAAGAAATGCCTAAAATAGTAAATGGTGCATTTATATAGCAGCTTTTATCTAAAGCGCTTTACAATTTGTTCCTCACATTTGACCCATTCACTCACACATTCACACACGACAGTGGAAGGCAACCATGCAAGGTGCCGACCTGCTCATCTGGAGCAGTTTGGGGGTTACGTGTCCTGCATCAAGGACACTTCGACACACCGAGGAGTGGGAATCAAACTGGGAACCATCCGATTACCAGACGACTGCTCTACCTCCTGAGCCACTGTCGGCCGACAGCCGCCATCTCCGGTTGCTGGCGTATCCGGTCAGAAAGCAAGGAGCCTGCGGAGGTGACAGGGTCAGATGTACGGAGGGAGAGCGAGGAGCCAGTGCAGGTGAAAGGGTCAGATGTACGGAGGGAGAGCGAGGAGCCAGTGGAGGTGACAGGGTCAGATGTACAGAGGGAGAGCGAGGAGCCAGTGGAGGTGACAGGGTCAGATGTACAGAGGGAGAGCGAGGAGCCAGTGGAGGTGACAGGGTCAGATGTACAGAGGGAGAGCGAGGAGCCAGTGGAGGTGACAGGGTCAGATGTACAGAGGGAGAGCGAGGAGCCAGTGGAGGTGAGAGGGTCAGATGTACAGAGGGAGAGCGAGGAGCCAGTGGAGGTGACAAGGTCAGATGTACAGAGGGAGAGCGAGGAGCCAGTGGAGGTGAGAGGGTCAGATGTACAGAGGGAGAGCGAGGGGCCAGTGGAGGTGAGAGGGTCAGATGTACAGAGGGAGAGCGAGGAGCCAGTGGAGGGGAGAGGGTCAGATGTACAGAGGGAGAGCGAGGAGCCAGTGGAGGTGAGAGGGTCAGATGTACAGAGGGAGAGCGAGGAGCCTGTGGAGGTGAGAGGGTCAGATGTACAGAGGGAGAGCGAGGAGCCAGTGGAGGTGAGAGGGTCAGATGTACAGAGGGAGAGCGAGGAGCCAGTGGAGGGGAGAGGGTCAGATGTACAGAGGGAGAGCGAGGAGCCAGTGGAGGTGACAGGGTCAGATGTACAGAGGGAGAGCGAGGAGCCAGTGGAGGGGAGAGGGTCAGATGTACAGAGGGAGAGCGAGGAGCCAGTGGAGGTGACAGGGTCAGATGTACGGAGGGAGAGCGAGGAGCCAGTGGAGGTGACAGGGTCAGATGTACAGAGGGAGAGCGAGGAGCCAGTGGAGGTGAGAGGGTCAGATGTACAGAGGGAGAGCGAGGGGCCAGTGGAGGTGAGAGAGTCAGATGTACAGAGGGAGAGCGAGGAGCCAGTGGAGGTGACAGGGTCAGATGTACAGAGGGAGAGCGAGGCCATTAGGTCTCTACTCTGGAGGAGACAGATTAAGAAGTGAACATGGCCAAACACATAATCCATATTAAGGATCTTTGATTTGATGAATAGACAATGACCACAACAGGGCGTAAGTTAAAAGGGGACTGATGGGAGATACTTTGTAAAGGAGGAAGGGAAGGGGAGATTTACAAGGGAAACATATTGTTTTTTTTTATATCTTATCTTGAATAAATAAGATGGTATTCCTTTATGGATCCCCTTGGGGGAAATTCGGGCATCATAGCAGCATAAGGGAGGGATGGTGAGGGAGGGGAGGTACAGGTAATAGTTGAAAGACATACATAATAAGCAATAAAAAGGCCAAGAAATTGTCTGTCTGGTCAAACTGTGAGCGACTCAGCGAGAAGATGAAGCTGAGGGTCATGGGTCGAGATCTGCAACAAATCTACTTTGGTCAGGTGTATAATGAAAATGCAAGGCATCACTTTCTGAACTCCAGGAGGATAGAGGGGGGGGGGCAGGGGTATAGCAGAGAAGCGTCTTATCGTAAGGGAGGTGAGGCTCGAGAGATGATGCTTGAGAGATGATGCTTTCCTCCAGAGACACAGGCTCTGAAGTGGCCGAGATTGCATGCCACAGGAGGGGACGTTGTATTTACGTGTTGTTTTTATGTTCTTTTTATTGGTTTCTGTTATTTTATTCCACTATAGTTCAGAGTAGTGAGAGGGGTTTATATAGACAATGTAGGAACTGCACACAAGGCACAGAGTTCAAGTTTCAAGTTCAAGTTTCTTTATTAGTTGTCATACAAAAGTACAGAATACTTTTATATACAATGCTTCTTTCTGTTTTGCTCCAGAGAGTATACTAGATACAAATAGATAAGTATAAAATACGTATAATAAGTATAAAATAGAAGTCAAGTACGTAGACAAAAGTGTTCAATATATACATATATACAATATACAATGCAGAGTAGAAAAGTAACTGAGTTACAATACAATATACTATATACTATACAGTACAATGCAGAAATGGGATGAGGTACAATTTAGGTACAATTTACAGTAAGGTGTAATGAGGTATGAGTTGTAGTGCCAATTCTTTACCAATAAATATAAAGTGTGTTAAGTGTCTAAAGTGGGTAAAGTGGTGCTGCAGTGAGTTGGGTTTAAAGTGAGTGTGTGCGTGTGGATGTGTGTGATGTGAGTGCATTTGATGGTTGTTACATAGTGTTATTGTCATTTAGCATTCTGATGGCCTGGGGATAGAAGCTTCTATAAGAAGGAAGTAAGAAGGAAGAGACTCATTCTAGACCAGATGGCTGAGCAAAATATCCCACAAATGTAAATCGTAAAAACTGAAAAAAGACAAGATATAGGATATATATAGAACTGCTAGAAGAGACACATCTCACAGAATTGGAACATAGTAAGCTGAAACAAATGGGATACAGACACGTATTTCGGTCTTCTTATAAGACATAATGATGACATGAAATCTCAGGCAGGGTAAATTATGAACACATAGCAGAAATGAAGGATAAATAAGAAATGTACAGTTTGATTAGAGGGAAATTAGACCGGGTGATTGTCACAATACTAAATATCTATGCTCCCCCGGGCCGGGAGTGGCAGTTCTATGAACAGATGTTTGATCTGATGGCCACAGGGACACAGGGAATTCTGATTAGCAGGGGAGGGGTCCAAATGTGAGGTTGAACTTTAATTCTTCCTATGTCTTTAATTAGGAAAATAAAGGGCCTAATGTCAGGAATGCGAATGATGACTGTATGGAGGAAGCTGAAGACAAAAGGTAGGGATTACATTACACACATTATTCATCACCATTGTCGTTTACTCAAGGGTCGAACACTTGATGATGTATAACAAAGACACAGAATGCAAACTGTGACCTGGGTATAGTGGACCTCTCAGACCATAGCCCTGTGTTTATGACCTTGAATCTGAATAATAGAAAGAAAAACACCCTCTAGAGACTGAACTTGAGTATGTTAAGTTAACCAATGAAAGAAGAGTTGAAAAACAAAATGGAGTTGTACCTGACAGAGAATCCAAAGCTCTTTTGAGACATACTAGGGGCGACGGTGGCTTGGGAGGTAGCGCAGTCGTCTGGTAATCCGGAGGTTCCCGGGCAGCGTGTCAACGTTTTCTTGAGCAAGACACTTAACCCAGGTTGGCACCTTGCATGGTTGCCTCCACCATCGGTGTGCGAGTGAATGGGTAAAATGTGAGGAACAAATTGTAAAGCGCTTTGGATAAAAGCTGCTGTATAAATGCACCATTTACCATTTTAGACCAACTTATAATCACAACCAATTTTGGATAATGACACGCAGATTGAAATGTTTCTTGAATCCCTTCAACTACCAAAGGTAACTGAAGATCAAGACCCAAAGCTAAGTAGCCCAATCACACATAGTCCCTCGGCACAGACGGGTTCTACTCAGAATGGTACTGTAGAGGAATATAATATGAGTAAGGATGTACCCAGACAAAAGTAGATGTAGTTAACAACGTTTATTTAGCTTACATCCCATTTTTTACAGTCCCGTACCCCCTCAGACATTCAACCTTCCTCTGAGTGCCCCCGCTAGCACCAGGGACAGCGCACTCTGTAAACCTGCTATAAACCAATGGATTAGACAGAATAATAATAACATGAAAGGGGTGAACATGGCTGGAGGGGAACATTTGATTTGCGATCAGAACAATCGTTCCCTGAGCTGACGAAGAGCCTGGATATATAGGGTTCATTATCAAGGTACAAAGTGAATGTAAAATTTAAAAAAATCCCAACGGTTCTCATCTTTAGCTACACCCCCCCCCCCCCGCCCCCCAAGAAATAAGGAACAAATACAAATATGACGTCAAATGAGAAGCAGAGTCAATTAAAAAAAAAAATTTAAAAGAAATATTAACAAAATTTAATTAAATATAACTTTATTTATATAGCACATTTAAAATCAACCGAAGTTGTACCAAAGTGTTGTACAATACAAAAACAGAAAATACTAAAAGAAATATAAAATACAGTACACACACAAAGTCATATAACTACAATAAAGTTTAAAAAACAAACACGAGGGGCTCCCCAGTGGCGAACCACATAGCGCGCTCAGCCGCGACACGGCCGACCCGGGTTCGACTCCCGAACCCGTCGTTATTTGCCGAATGTCTTCCTCACTCTGTCTCCCATTCCTCATATGTCTCTCCCTACTGGACTGCCCAGTAGCAATAAAGCGATAAAACGCCAAAAAATAAATCTTTAAAAAAACAAACACGACACGACCAAGGGATGTGTGGCTTACCGAGCCTCAGAACGCCAGTAAGAACAGGTGAGTCTTCAGCTGTGTTTTAAAACTCTGTAGGGTCTGGGCAGCAGACCTAATTTGCAGTGGAAGACTGTTCCATATTTTAGGGGCAGCCACCGCAAAAGCTCGATCGCCTTTTGTCTTTAGCCTCGGGACATCTAAAAGCAGTCTGTTTGATGACCTCAGTGCTCTAGCAGGGGTACAACGGTGGAGGAGTTCAGCTAGATACTGAGGGGCCAGACCATTTAAGGCCTTGAACACAAACATGGCCATTTTAAAATCAATTCTGAAACGAACAGAAGGATTAAAGCAGACATAGCGAGAGGGAACCAGCTGCCTTTCCTTCCTATAGGTCTGAGCTCTGGAATAAAAATGAATGTCTTACCGAGGTTACCGTATCTCTTCCAAAACACTGCCTGTTGTAGAGGACACCGAGAGACAATTCACAGAGTGGTTCAACAGGATTACATGGAAAAAAAATACCTAGAATTAGACTCAAAACATTGAAATTATCAAAAGATAAAGGGGGAATGGCGCTCCCCTGCCTCAAAGGTTACTATTACCTATTAACTAAGACCATTGGTGTGTTGGTGCAATCCTGACTATTACGCGAAATGGAAGGACATACAGAAAGTGACTGGGTTGGTGGAGCACAGAGACAGACTGGGGGTGTCATTCACCAACGGACCTACGACAAAAATGGCTTTCTCTTAGGGCCATTTGAGACATTTTCAGGCAAGACATGAATATAGACAATATATTATAATATAATATTAATTATATATGTTTTATTGAGACTGTTGGTGAATCCCAAAATCGGCCCGAAAAGGTCTCAAATGGCCCTAAGAGAAAGCCCTTTTTGTCATAAGTCCTTGGTGAATGAGACCCACTGTGACTGGGGACACGGGGGTCTGATGAAGAGTATGATGAAGAGAACCCATGGACCAAATTGCCACTCAAGATCTGGAACAAAATATTAAAGATGAGAGACGTGAGGGAGATGGGAAGGGCGTTGAGATGGTGTGCACATGACTCTGAGTTCATGAGAGATGGAAGCTGAAGAGTCTTCGATTACAAGCCGTAATAGAGTGCTTTCAGGAGCTGAAATTGAGACAGGGATTGGAAAATCATGATTTCTATGGATATCTCCAAGTATGCCACTAGTATATAATAACTTAGAAAAAAGCATAGCAGAAGGCGTATTGAAGGTATTCATAGCAGCATACAATTCAACACCGTGTATCAGGATTATAGCAAATGTATATCATGGTTTTACAGAACTGTAAATTGATAGATACAGCGTATATCGAGGAGAAGTGGGAGCGGGAAGTAGTACTATGACAACAGAAGAATGGGGGGAAATATGTAGACGACAATCGAAACCGACCAAATCCCAGACACGGAGGGAATTTCACGGTCAGATTGTTCATCACACCTTCACAGAAACATATACAGATACAGGAGAAGATTAGGGGCAAGGCGGGAATAAGAATGTCAACCGCTATCATCTGTTCTGGAATTGCCCATCCGTTATCCCTCGATGGACACAAGTACACGGGAAAAGTATTAGAAGTAGAAATACCATAAAGATTTGAAGTGATGTATTTGGGGAAAATAGATTTTTGATATAAGGGATAATGATGATAAGTGTATTTTTGGGTGGTGACTAAAAAGGCTCACAAGGAAGTGAAGGAGCTGGGTGGTGCTGACGGAGGGAGGGTGGATGGATGTGACCCATGAGATCTACGTGAGGGAGAGGTTGACGTTTGCATCGAAATGAACGTTTGGTGAACATGAATGAACGTCATTCACTTCCTGAGACACTGCCGTTTCACCGGAACTTCATCTTGTGGCAAAGCACCGGTACTACATGCTCTAAATTCTACATTTGTGTTTAATAGAAGCGTGAGTAACGTAGGGCGTCACGGCGGTGTAGTGGTTAACACTGTCGCCTCACAGCAAGAAGGTCCAGGGTTCGATTCCCGCTTGGGGACCAGGTTTCCGTGTTGCCAGGTACCCAGGTGGGGGATCTCCCAGGCCTTTCTGTGTGGAGTTTGCATGTTCTCGCCGTGCTCGCAAGGGTTTCCCCTCCGATAAGATAAACCCAATGGAAAAACATGCACAACAACAGAACGCTGACGCTGTCGCGTCCTTGACGAAGACGGGCAGGAGCACTTGGATTGGTCCCCGGCCGTGGCACCTTGCCGATGTCCTTTCTGCTCCTGGCTGCCCTTGGGGGGAAGGACGACGGCGACTGAGAAAAAAAAACAATGCATGTGTGTGTGTGTGTCTCACTGAGGCTCTAGCAGACAGATGTAACAGTCTCACTGAGCCTCTCTAGCAGACAGATGTATTGTAACAGTCTCACTGAGCCTCTCTAGCAGACAGATGTAACAGTCTCACTGAGCCTCTCTAGCAGACAGATGTAACAGTCTCACTGAGCCTCTCTAGCAGACAGATGTAACAGTCTCACTGAGCCTCTCTAGCAGACAGATGTAACAGTCTCACTGAGGCTCTAGCAGACAGATGTAACAGTCTCACTGAGGCTCTAGCAGACAGATGTAACAGTCTCACTGAGGCTCTAGCAGACAGATGTAACAGTCTCACTGGGGCTCTAGCAGACAGATGTAACAGTCTCACTGAGGCTCTAGCAGACAGATGTAACAGTCTCACTGAGCCTCTCTAGCAGACAGATGTAACAGTCTCACTGAGGCTCTAGCAGACAGATGTAACAGTCTCACTGAGCCTCTCTAGCAGACAGATGTAACAGTCTCACTGAGCCTCTCTAGCAGACAGATGTAACAGTCTCACTGAGCCTCTCTAGCAGACAGATGTAACAGTCTCACTGAGCCTCTCTAGCAGACAGATGTAACAGTCTCACTGAGCCTCTCTAGCAGACAGATGTATTGTAACAGTCTCACTGAGCCTCTCTAGCAGACAGATGTAACAGTCTCACTGAGCCTCTCTAGCAGACAGATGTAACAGTCTCACTGAGCCTCTCTAGCAGACAGATGTAACAGTCTCACTGAGCCTCTCTAGCAGACAGATGTAACAGTCTCACTGAGGCTCTAGCAGACAGATGTAACAGTCTCACTGAGGCTCTAGCAGACAGATGTAACAGTCTCACTGAGGCTCTAGCAGACAGATGTAACAGTCTCACTGAGGCTCTAGCAGACAGATGTAACAGTCTCACTGAGCCTCTCTAGCAGACAGATGTAACAGTCTCACTGAGGCTCTAGCAGACAGATGTAACAGTCTCACTGAGCCTCTCTAGCAGACAGATGTAACAGTCTCACTGAGCCTCTCTAGCAGACAGATGTAACAGTCTCACTGAGCCTCTCTAGCAGACAGATGTAACAGTCTCACTGAGCCTCTCTAGCAGACAGATGTAACAGTCTCACTGAGCCTCTCTAGCAGACAGATGTAACAGTCTCACTGAGCCTCTCTAGCAGATAGATGTAACAGTCTCACTGAGGCTCTAGCAGACAGATGTAACAGTCTCACTGAGGCTCTAGCAGACAGATGTAACAGTCTCACTGAGGCTCTAGCAGACAGATGTAACAGTCTCACTGAGCCTCTCTAGCAGACAGATGTAACAGTCTCACTGAGGCTCTAGCAGTCAGATGTAACAGTCTCACTGAGCCTCTCTAGCAGACAGATGTAACAGTCTCACTGAGCCTCTCTAACAGACAGATGTAACAGTCTCACTGAGCCGCTCTAACAGACAGATGTAACAGTCTCACTGAGCCTCTCTAGCAGACAGATGTAACAGTCTCACTGAGGCTCTCTAGCAGACAGATGTAACAGTCTCACTGAGGCTCTAGCAGACAGATGTAACAGTCTCACTGAGGCTCTAGCAGACAGATGTAACAGTCTCACTGAGGCTCTAGCAGACAGATGTAACAGTCTCACTGAGGCTCTAGCAGACAGATGTAACAGTCTCACTGAGGCTCTAGCAGACAGACAGATGTAACAGTCTCACTGAGCCTCTCTAGCAGACAGATGTAACAGTCTCACGGAGGCTCTAGCAGACAGATGTAACAGTCTCACTGAGGCTCTAGCAGACAGATGTAACAGTCTCACTGAGCCTCTCTAACAGACAGATGTAACAGTCTCACTGAGGCTCTAGCAGACAGATGTAACAGTCTCACCGAGCCTCTCTAACAGACAGATGTAACAGTCTCACTGAGGCTCTAGCAGACAGATGTAACAGTCTCACTGAGGCTCTAGCAGACAGATGTAACAGTCTCACTGAGGCTCTAGCAGACAGATGTAACAGTCTCACTGAGGCTCTAGCAGACAGATGTAACAGTCTCACTGAGGCTCTAGCAGACAGATGTAACAGTCTCACTGAGCCTCTCTAACAGACATATGTAACAGTCTCACTGAGCCTCTCTAACAGACAGATGTAACAGTCTCACTGAGGCTCTCTAGCAGACAGATGTAACAGTCTCACTGAGCCTCTCTAACAGACAGATGTAACAGTCTCACTGAGGCTCTCTAGCAGACAGATGTAACAGTATCACTGAGCCTCTCTAGCAGACAGATGTAACAGTCTCACTGAGGCTCTAGCAGACAGATGTAACAGTCTCACTGAGGCTCTAGCAGACAGATGTAACAGTCTCACTGAGCCTCTCTAGCAGACATATGTAACAGTCTCACGGAGGCTCTAGCAGACAGATGTAACAGTCTCACTGAGCCTCTCTATCAGACAGATGTAACAGTCTCACTGGGGCTCTAGCAGACAGATGTAACAGTCTCACTGAGGCTCTAGCAGACAGATGTAACAGTCTCACTGAGGCTCTAGCAGACAGATGTAACAGTCTCACTGAGGCTCTCTAGCAGACAGATGTAACAGTCTCACTGAGGCTCTAGCAGACAGATGTAACAGTCTCACTGAGCCTCTAGCAGACAGATGTAACAGTCTCACTGAGGCTCTAGCAGACAGATGTAACAGTCACACTGAGGCTCTAGCAGACAGATGTAACAGTCTCACTGAGCCTCTCTAGCAGACAGATGTAACAGTCTCACTGAGCCTCTAGCAGACAGATGTAACAGTCTCACTGAGGCTCTAGCAGACAGACAGATGTAACAGTCTCACTGAGCCTCTCTAGCAGACAGATGTAACAGTCTCACTGAGCCTCTAGCAGACAGATGTAACAGTCTCACTGAGGCTCTAGCAGACAGATGTAACAGTCTCACTGAGGCTCTAGCAGACAGATGTAACAGTCTCACTGAGGCTCTAGCAGACAGATGTAACAGTCTCACTGAGGCTCTAGCAGACAGATGTAACAGTCTCACTGAGGCTCTAGCAGACAGATGTAACAGTCTCACTGAGGCTCTAGCAGACAGATGTAACAGTCTCACTGAGGCTCTAGCAGACAGATGTAACAGTCTCACTGAGGCTCTAGCAGACAGATGTAACAGTCTCACGGAGGCTCTAGCAGACAGATGTAACAGTCTCACTGAGCCTATCTAACAGACAGATGTAACAGTCTCACTGAGGCTCTCTAGCAGACAGATGTAACAGTCTCACTGAGGCTCTAGCAGACAGATGTAACAGTCTCACTGAGGCTCTAGCAGACAGATGTAACAGTCTCACAGAGGCTCTAGCAGACAGATGTAACAGTCTCACTGAGCCTCTCTAACAGACAGATGTAACAGTCTCACTGAGCCTCTCTAGCAGACAGATGTAACAGTCTCACTGAGCCTCTCTAGCAGACAGATGTAACAGTCTCACTGAGCCTCTCTAGCAGACAGATGTAACAGTCTCACTGAGCCTCTCTAGCAGACAGATGTAACAGTCTCACTGAGCCTCTCTAGCAGACAGATGTAACAGTCTCACTGAGCCTCTCTAGCAGACAGATGTAACAGTCTCACTGAGCCTCTCTAGCAGACAGATGTAACAGTCTCACTGAGGCTCTAGCAGACAGATGTAACAGTCTCACTGAGCCTCTCTAGCAGACAGATGTAACAGTCTCACTGAGCCTCTCTAGCAGACAGATGTAACAGTCTCACGGAGCCTCTCTAGCAGACAGATGTAACAGTCTCACTGAGGCTCTAGCAGACAGACAGATGTAACAGTCTCACTGAGGCTCTAGCAGACAGACAGATGTAACAGTCTCACTGAGGCTCTAGCAGACAGATGTAGAATAATGAATAAATGAGGAGATAAGTCTGCCTCGCCGGGGGGGATCTGATGAGGCGCGCCCCGGCTTTGGGACGCGTCAGTGGGCTGAGCTGAGATGATGTATGGAGGTGGTGGTGGCAATTGGAATAGAATGATGTTTGGAGAATACATGTTTGCCGTTAGAGAATGAGTCATGGTCAAATAACCTGCTGTATCTTCATGGTTTCTATGTCGAGCCTCATTCAGCTTAATTATTAGTTGATTTGACACTATAGGCGACAGTGGCTCGGGAGGTAGAGCAGTCGCCTGGTAATCATCCGGAGGGTTCCCGGTTCGATTCCCGCTCCTCCCGGGCAGCGTGTCGGAGTGTCCTTGAGCAAGACACTTTACCCCTAATTGCTCCTGATGAGCAGGTTGGCACCTTGCACGGTTGCCTCTGCCGCCGTGTGTGAATGTGTGAGTGAACGGGTGAATGTGAGAAAACAAATTGTATTGATTGATTGATTGGGGGGACTGTACATTGGAGGTGGTTGGGTGGGTGGGGGTGGGGGTTGTGGTTGGTTAGGCGGGGGGGGGGGAACTGTACAACTGTACAAGCAAAACTGTACATTGGAATATCGACGAAAACCATACTTGGTTCCAAGAGGAGGAGAGTCTTGTGTATTCTTGGGTTACAGTAGGTAATTTACTGTACATTGGAGGGGGGTTGGGTTAGGACATTTACAGGGGCCAGTTTCGAAGTGTAAAGCACTTTCGATAAAACCGCTACTGTATATAAATGCTCCGTTTACCATTGACCATTTACTTACACTATTCTGTAACTGATTGATGCACACAGGTTCCAGGAAGTGCAGGCTTGTCACTAAAAGGCCAAGCCACAAAGTAAAAAAAAAAAAAATATATTGACATGAG